>NW_021318711.1:833353-869321 GCF_001605985.2 Dendrobium catenatum
TTGTGGGGGAAACTTGAAGAGAGAGCTTGAAAGGGAGAGAGGAAATGGTGGAGTTTGAGAGAGGGAGAAGATCCTGTGAGGGGGGACTCAAGGGAGTGTGGAGGGGGTTCCACACGGTTGCTCTGGCGAACTCGCACCTTAGTACCATCGGATTCAAGGCTTGTCTCTAGGTAAGTTCACCAAAGAAGAAGATCTCTTTGGTGTCAAAGGACCCGGCGACTCCGCTGCACCGGGGAAGGTGGAAGTGATTTTGTAAGGGCTTCTCCGCCTAGCCGTGGGGGCTAAAGGAGAGACACTAGTTTAGTGCAATACTTGGGGGGTGCCTCCAAGGAGTGGACGTAGGTCAAGGTTTGACCGAACCATTATAAATCCGGTGTGTTCTTTCTTTTTACTACTTCCGCATTTTAATTTCCGCATTTATTATTGTGGTGATTTGGATTGTGTTTTGGTTTTAAAGTTTTCCAATTCACCTCTCTCTTTAGTTAGCTTGGGACTAAGTTCAAGAGGGCCTAACATCCCTAACGAACTTTCAACTCCTTTATAACCAATGAGTTTAACTGGAGTTACATTAATTTTCTTCTTAGAAATATTTCTTTGAACCAACACCAACTTCTTGTTTAGTCCTTAACACAAAATGCACGCATCATCCAACACATTCTTAGGACATCCATAATACCAAAAGCTAGAGATAGGATACAGATAACCCCACTTATGTCTATTTTCACTTACCTAATCATTTCTAATACCAGATTTGATGAAGCCAACAAGATTATAGATTATATATGGAACATGACTCAAATTCTCCATCCTAGCACCCGAAGGAAATAAAATCTGGCCTTAGGGTATTTCATAGGATATATTCTTCACCACAAATACCAATTGACCTATAATGGTGAACCAGATAATGTCTTCATTTTCTACATGGATGATTCATTCTATATCTTATTTTATCGGAGGAAAAAGCATGATGACTCAGATTTTGATGAAGAAGAAAAGGTTGCTCCAGCTTGAGGAATTTCCCAGTAAGGGGACCTGCGCCTGCTTACCCTTAAGATGATATTATTTAATGCCTCGACTGACTCAAAACTCAATTTGACTCTTATATATAGTAACAACACTAGTAGCACTAGGATGACATGCAATGGTTTGGCGAGAGATTTTCCTCGATCAATTAACACTTTGCCTTCATCCATCAGTTCTTTCAACCACCACCACCACTTGATCAGGATCCATAGTATGACTAGTATTGACTTATTGTGTTTTTTTTTTTTAATATTACTATGTTCTATCTATCTTTTGTTCTATTTTATTTCTTTCGTTATGTATTACTCATGTTCTTGGTGATGTCACAAGAGGGAGAAGTTATCTATCCTTAGTTGATATCTTTTCAGTTGTATATCATGTTTCTTAAATTTTGTTTTAGTTTATGTGATTTAAAATGAAATGTTTTTATGTTTATTCGAAGTTTTATGATCTTAATTCTATTTAAAAAAATTAATATCTATTGCCTATTAACTAACGTTATTTGACATCATCAAAAAGGGGGAGATTGTTACAATCCAGGATCCCTAGTCTATGATTTCGATGATAACAAATAATATTGTTTGAATTATTTCATTCTTGATTAAATATTTTGAATGTTACTCTTATCTATGAGCACTAACATTTCAAGGAGATTACACAATGCTTAAGACAATAGAAGACTCAAGACTAGGTAAAATAAGATGTGAAAGAGTCTGAAATTTCTATTTTCTTTATTTTTTTTCTTGAGTCTAGCCACAAAACAGTGTATGCAAATTGAGTGACCATGCACGCACACAAAGGAAGAGTTTTTTTAAAAGAAAAAAAAATTATGTAGATTGCACTGTACGATTTTAAATCGTTATGTATGATATATTGTGGCTTAATGGCTAGCTTCTTTGAACTAATTATATTGTACAATTATAATCATTCTATACAATTTGTTTTCCACCCTAAACTCTAGCCACCAGATTAATTTTAGCAAGTTTTTAAAATTTGAATTTTGAATACATCCTACAGTACGATGTAAATAATACTGGACGAATATTTGAAAAATTGCTAAAATTAACCCTTGATTAGTTAATTAAATAAAGGTTTAATTAGTTATTGATGATCATACTGTAAAAATTGAATCATATTGTAGGATGAACTGAGATATTTTTTTGGTTTTACCTAAGATCATTAGATGAAACCTTAATTTTTATACTAATCGTATTATACGAGTTAAATATTATACAAGATGACCTGAATAGTTTTGACTGATCGTACTGTACGAATGGGTTTGTACCGGACAATGAACATAGATGATTTTCAATCGTCCCATCATTCATCCTGTATGAACCGAAAAAATAAAGTAGGTCATACTTGATGAAATTTGTATCATACTATATAACATACTAAAAAATTGCTGCCTGTTCATAGTCCTTCGTACCAAGATGAGAGTTCTCTTTAACTAATCATATTGTATGATCTAGGATTATACTTTACAAATAGAAATGGATAATTTAAATTCTTAGAGTTTCTTGAAGCCTATTATATATATAATGTTGTTATTCATTTAAAAAAAGATAGAGAGAAACGTGACAACAGAAGGAATTCTAAAGATCGAGCTTTTTTAATAGATCCAAGGCTTGTGAGTGGAAGGAGAAGTTGAGTTTGAGCGTTAGGGAGAAGTAGTGTGAGGTGATCACACGATTGCTCCAAGCTAGCTGCACGCTTGCTCCTCCTATTTCCTAGGTGAGACTTGTGGGAGCTCTCTAGGGGGAGATGCTTCTATATCAAAGTACTTGAATGTTTTCTTCTTTCAATAGGAGGGAGAAAAATAAGAAGGTCTGCATCATTACTGGGAGGATGACATAGTGTCTGACACTCTGCCACATCGAGGAACATGAAAGTGAATTTTATAAAGGCTTCTCTGCCTTGTTGTGGGAGTAGAAGGAGAGTCGCTTTTGAGTAGTGAAAATCTTAGAGTGGAGGACTCCGGGGAGTGCACGTAGATCAAGGTTGACCAAACTACTATAAAAATTTTTTATGTGCTTTTTTCATTTTTTACATTTTACTTTTCTTACATTTAACTTTACTATAACTGCTTGATGAAAATTTAATTTTAGTATTCCATTATGTCATTTAAAATTTCATCACCATTATTGTAATTGTTATCAAATCATTAGCTTTCACATTTGACTAGTTAAGTTATCTTTTTGAAATAAACAAAAAAAAAATTCAAAAAAAAAAAATAGAACTTCGATTTAGGATTTATTTTTAAATACCAATCCACCCCTCTTGGTGCATCTCATACTTTCAATCTTGTGATCTAAGGTTGCATAAGTGATATATATCTGAGTTTGCCTAAATTAGCCTAAATGTCCCCATATTTAAGGAATATGGGGTTGGTTGCATCAAAGATTCAAAGTGTTACATTTTATGGCCTAATAGTTTGGCAAAACTCACAAGCCTTGAATGCTTCCATTTATAGACTAGAATAAAATTGAAACTGGAAGACAAAATAAGAACCAAAAGGGTTAAGTTGAAGTAAAATATGTGATGATTTTACTTTGTGAGAGCCTGATACTGAAAAAAAATCATCACAACAAGCAGTCTTTATTCTTTTTTAAGTATAAGCTCTTCTACAAAGAAAAATGATTTTTTACCTCTGATAATCAAAATTCTAATCTCGAACAATTCATGTCATCATTCCCCCTTAATTATAAAGATATTAAGCACATCTTATTGGTTTCATGAACTCATATAAAGTTGTCTTCATTTGATATTTAATTATTTCATAAATTTTGGATACAACTATACTCTTTTATTCATTACTACATTTATTGTTCCACACGCCCCAATTTTATAGTCAACATGACAAAACATATTCATTCTAGCTACATTAATGCATTGCATTTTACCCAATAAACTTGATTGATCCATAACTAGAAACAACCATGAGTCCCAAAGCCAATTTTTAAGTTCCCCACATCATAGACTATATTGAACCTGCATTGTTACATATTGCCAATGATCATAACCTCACTATCATTGTTATTTGCAGCGAAGGCTAAGCATACTTGAGAATTACTGGCCACGTAAACTATCCCCATGAAATCTAAGTTACTATCACTTTGCCTTTATAATCACCAAAATTTTGTTACATCCACTTTAGGTGGATAGTGAGGTCATAGCATGAGTCGAGATTGGACAATGGTAGAGCCATCAGGTAATTGGTCATTTCTTATTAGAAAATGCTGCAGAGAGTGGAGTATCAAGTGGATGGTAGGTGGCTAATCACTGCGCAATAGTCCAATAGGGTTATAGGGTCAGTGAATACAGTATGTGAAAGGGAGAGCCTTGCACCTCCAATAAAAATGGCAATGAGCTTGAGGAAGAACAAGGATGGCAAGTTTTGGTTGGTTAGCATCAATTTATACTCCACACCAAGGACAGAGCTACCTAGTTCGAGATATCTAATTGGGTTAGACCTTGATAGTAGACAATATGAGAATACCTTGTCATACAATTGAGCTATCTTAGAAATAATTTAAATAGACCCCTAGACAAGGCCTAATAACTCATCTACTTGTCTTAAATTCTCATTGTTATAATGTCCATAATCATAGTGAAAGTTGTGTATAATATCAAAGGAAAATGTCAATATATCTTAAATGAGGGAGTCATTAGTATAAGAATTGAAAGTTCGTCAGGGAAGTTAAGCCTTATAGAACTGGCTCGAGGCTAACCAAGAGGGGGGCTGAATTTGTATTTAAAAATTTCTTTAAGAAAAAAAAATGATTATCACAAACCAAATCACCACAAAAATAAGTGCGGAAGAAAATAAATACGGAAGCAGTAAAAACAAGAACACAAGGGTTTATAGTGGTTAGGTCAAATCGACCTACGTCCACTCCCCGGAGGCGCCCTCCGAGTATTGCACTACCAACGTGACTCTCCTTTATCTCCCACAGCTAGGTGGAGAAACCCTCACAAAAACACCTCCTTTTTGCCACACCTGGCAAGGCAGAGAACCCAACTCCTTTTGCTTCCTCCTGAAGCAGGCAAAGAACCACAATCACTTGCTGAAACTTACCTCTCCCAACCTCTCCAAGGAAAAGAGACTCTAGGAAGAAGAAGTGGAACAATGCTCAGAGCAACCCTTGTGAATCCCCTCACAAGCTCCCCCTCACAAGATCCTCTCTCTCTCTCCCTCTCTCTCTCTCTCTCTCCTTTAGGTTTTCTCAGGTCAAGATAGCAGCCAAGGATCATCAAAAATCTTTAACAAGAGCTCTTAAATAGAAGAGCTTCAAAGTAGCTTATTAATTGCATGTTGACGACTTTATCATCCAGGATGATATGGAAATCGTCCTTGCCGATTAGTACAAAACTCATAAGATTGGCCATAGCATCGCCCTGAATGCAAACTAGACGATTGAAATTTTTCTTGATCATCCCGATCGATCTCACGATCGTCCCGGCCGATCAATTCAAATCAGAGGAATATTTTTCCAGAGCATCGCCCTGAATTTGAGCTGTCCGATCCAAATCGGCCAGAACATCACCCTGAAATTGTGCTGGCCGATATTTAACATCCAGAAGCAACTAAGGGTTTTTGAATAGATCATCCTGGCCGATCCTTTGATCGTCCAAGATGATGTGATCATATAAATCATCCTTAATTACTTTCTTGATTTCTGGATCTATTTAGGCATAATTGTGTGATATCATTTAGGCCAATCCCATGATCATCCTGACCGATTTCCAAAAATACAGAATACATAAATTGTTTATGGTGGCAATTTCTTTCTGTATTGAGCATATCGTCCTGGCCGATACAGGTATCATCCAGGACGATCAGCTAATGATGGCTACCTTAACAAGAAATCCTGATTAGAGTTTCTGTTTTGAGCTCGTTTGTCCAGGCCGTTAATAATAGTCCTGGCCGATGTGAGTAAAAATAGAGATTCTAAATCTCACAAGTGTGTGTGTAGGGTTACTTAACATCAGTCACTTCAAATAATTACAATTGACTCAAGAAAAAAAAAAGAAAATTACAAACTGACACAACCCTAATCTACCCAGTTGAGCTGATTCTGATTTCCATCTGATCTTTGAATCCTTAAAATGTCAGTAATAAAGGCAGTCGAAGTGAAACAAGATTTGTTTTCTATCATCAAAATCATAATCCAAAAATAGGTTTGTAACAATCTCCCTCTTTTTAATGATGTTAAACATATCGATAATCAATTCTAAAAATTGAATGCAAAACTAAACAAGCTTTCAAATTTTTGAACAGAATAAGTACAAACATACTACAAGAACAAGCACAAGAATACTACTCCCCCTTTTGACATCACAAAAAGGAGGAGGAAACTAAAAACACAAACTAAATCGATAAAAGAAAAAACATAATATAGAGAAAGAAAGCAATCTATTGAAAACAGAAACTAAAACTATAGAAACGAGGGATCCTGATCATCAGATGGAGGTGGAGGTGGTGGAGCCTGCTGAAAGTAGCTAGCTAGCATAGTAAACTGAGCACTGAACCAGGCTATGTCCTAGTTATGCTGCTACTGCTGGTGAGTAATATAGCTATCAAAATGAGTCCTCCATGTGATGCTACTCATAGCGGGTCATGTCCTCAGAATGTTGCTGCTCATATGCAGCAACGTAAGCGTCAAAATGGGTTGGGACGGTTAAATCTCTCCACTAACTGGTCAAACTATGAGTGCTGGTGAAGAGGAATAGGATCAGGAATGGGAGCAGGAGCCTCCTCATCCTCGGCTCCCTGAGGTTCCCCATCCCCTAGGTGGAGACGAGTACTATGAAGGATATTGAAAGACCTGTTTGAGTAGAAAGGAGGCTGAAGGTCGTAACGAGCAGGATATTGAATATTATATTTGGTTTCAAGAATATAGGTTATGAGATGTCCTAAAGCAAGGTTGGGTTTCCTCCTATGGCCTGGATCGTGAATAGTTGTTAAATGATCAATGTATCCAAAAATCAAGTTAGTAGCATTAAACTCTCTCCGGGCCATGATGTAAAAGGTAGTCAGAGAAAGCAAAGGAGTGATGTGGACTCGGTCCCCGGCTTTTGGAATAATGGAGGTGCGAAGGACATGCTGAATAGTCCTAGCATCTTTGACTAAAGAGCTAGTCTCTCCAACATGAAAGGGTGTGTTGGTCTGGCGAAGAAAATTATTTTCTGTGAACCAGTCAAAATCAGGATCTGAGACAATTATATGCAGCTTATCCACAGTGGTGGATAGCTGCAATAGTTCAGCACAGTCCTGATATGTGATCTCAACCGGGCGTCGATTCACATAGGAGGTCAGGGCTATGAAAGTAGGATTTATATAAAGATTTGCATAAAATTTTAACAAAAGTTCTGAGGAAAAAGGGAAAGCGAAGGTAAGAATGAAACAGAGAGAAGCGTTAGCAAAGAGATCCATTACCGGATATGAAAGGTGGACAGGATTGATGGTTCTGGAAAGGGTGATGCCACATTCTTTGTAATGATAGTAAGCTGCTTGATCCTCCATTTCCCTGAATCGAGGGTCCAAAGTAGCCCTCGAGGAACTTCCAGAAGCCTACGGACTCGCTTCCCACCAGCCATAGCAAGGAATCAGTAATTAAAAATGAGATAAGAAGAAGTTGAGAGGTGAAAACATTGGTAGGAATGGCCTGTATTTAAAGAAACAGCCATATCGTCCAGGGCGATCGCAGAATTGTCCAGTTCAATGTGGTTTAATTATTGCGTGCAGGCCGATTGGTCAAAAAGGCGGCCCGATCGTCCGGACCGATCAGATATCGGCCATGATGATTAGACATAGGCGATCATCCCGAGGAGTCAAGCCGGACGACCGTTGAAAAAGCAGATTATCTGGGTCGATTAGGTGTATCATCCAAGATGATGCACAATAATTGATCGTACGGGCTTAAGTTAAAATGTTTTAAATCTGTGCCATGTGTATCGTCCAGGACGAACAGTGGATCGGCCTGGATGATTGTCCAATAATGGATCGTCCGAGGCCAATTTTAAGAATTTTAAACGTACTGACACGTGGATCTTCCTGGACGATCTAGTGTATCGGCCACGATGATGACCATAAATGCATCAGCCAGGACGAAAAAGGTATCGACCAAGACAATCAAGATGATTGTAACAGAGTTCGATCAGATCGTCCAGGACGATATATGTATCGACCAGGATGATGTGACAGGAATTTGAAAACTAAGGAAAGATGGAGATGATCAGAGAAAACCCTAAACATATAAATAAAACAAGATAAAAAGCTAACAAACAACAATGAAAAAACTAAAAACAATCAAAGGAAAGAAAATCAAATTTTTTTTGGTTTTTTAAATTTTTTTTTTTTTTTTTTTAGTAAAGCAAGCATATGAAAAATTGCCCAAATAATTAAAATTTAAAGATTTCAAAGATCAATGAGTTAACAATGTCAAAATCTGGAAACGATAGAAAATCTGATCCTGTTTAACCTAGCTCAAACTTCTTTTAGGATAAAAATTGTCTTTTGAAAACAAGAGGTATAACTATGAATAAATTGGATAAAAAGAAGATTCGTTCACAACTTGGTTACAAATTATAAAATAGTATACCAAAGTAATTTGTCTCTTTCATGGAATTTGAAATCAAGCCTTTGAAAATATCAAATAACCCATGAGTCCTTCTAAGTTTTAAAAGTTTTGAAAAGAGAGGATAGCTTGCATTTAGTGGGCTCATTTTATGCCTCTTGTCACTTTGATTGGCTCTTCGAGCATCTTGTAATTTTGATACGCTTTCATGTATATACTTTTCTTTTCAATTTGGCTTCATTGGCCATCTTTTTTTTTTTAATTTATGCAAGCTAAAAACTTTTTAACAAACCCTTAAAAAGGTTCTTAGTTGTGATTATATCTTTTAGATATTAGAGAAGAGGAGCTCTCTTTCTAACATAGAGAAGAACAAAACAAGATTTCAATTAACTTGAAAGATATATAAGAACTTTGGATCATATAAATAAGATAGATTATTGTAGCAAGATAAAAAAGGATCTTAATTTCAAAAACTATTTGTTAAAATGAGATAGACTTTTTGTTTAGAAAAGAAAACTATATTACCAAAAGAGGTTAGAGGTAGGAAAACCATCAACGATATTTTCTCCCTTTAACCGATTTAGAAATGCTAATCATTGGCAATAAATCTCCAAAGTTTAAGAACAAGGAAAAATCATCATAAGGAAGACAAAAGTAAAAACGACTATACCCCAAATAGGTTTGGGTCCCTTCTCATGAAAAGTAGAATGTAATGCAGGTGTGCTATGCTGTGAATTATGCAATTTTGGTCTCGACACCCAATGTGTACTACGGTGAGCAGTATAAGTGTGTGAGATGTGTCATAGCATGCCACATGAAAAGCATCTAACACCAAGAAAAGGATTTCTTAAATGGTTTGGATTGTAATGCATCTTCCTAGGTCTTGGCTTTAGATCAAAAGTAGGTGTCATCCAATTTCTCTTGATTGAGTCCAATTCATCTTTAAGCCTCAAGTTAGTATTTTCTAAAGCATTATTATCAATCCTCAAGTTGCGCTGTATCTCTTTAGATTTCTTCAAATCAGATTTGAGTGAGGTGTGTGAAACTTTTAATGCATCATGCTCATCAATTAATTTTGAATGCTTTTTGTTTAAATCATCAAATTCATCAAGTTGAGCCATGTGATTTGAATATATCGTAGAATGATCTTTGAGAATAATTTCATGCTCTTTTTGTAAATTTAAAAGTTCTAACTTCAAACTAGCATGAGATTTCTTAAGTTTTTTGTATGATGCGTGAATTTTCTCACAAATTTTGAACAATTGATCATAAGTTAGTTTACATACCTCTTCTTCATCACTTTGATCAAGATGATCTTCCGCCAATAAGAACAAGTTTATTGTTTCATCTTCAGGTTCAGTCTCCGATGAATCAGTTGTAGAATCCACCCAAAATTCCTTTTGAAGTCTCTTTTAGTCCTTCCTAAGCTTGGGTTTTTCCTCACCCTTTTCTTTACTTGTGTGATCTTGAAGTGTAGGACAATCAGCTTTCACATGTCCGGGCTTCCTGTATTCATAACAAACCACATCAGACGATCCTTTAAAATATTTGTTATCCTTACCTTTTCTCCAATGATGCTTTTGCATCTTCATAAGAAAGATTTTGAATTGCCTTGTGATCAAGGCAATGTCATCACTTTCAGACCTGAAAGAATCAGAATTCCTGTGGTTGGCCTTCAGTGCCACTGTTTTCTCCTTTTTCTCACCTGCCTCAAGATTTCATTGATCCACTCATTGCTCATAAGCAATGAGTGAGCAAAGTAAGTTATCAATCGAATAAGTATTTAAATCCTTAGATTAAGTGATTGCAGTAATTTTAGCATCAAAAGAGGAAGGCAAGCATCTTAATATTTTGTTCACTTTTATGTAGTTTGAAAGTCTTTTCCTAAGGCATGCAAAGAAGTAACAATCTCAGTAAATCTCGTATACATTTCAGAAATTGATTAATTAGGTTTCATACGAAAAATTTCATAGTCATGCAAGAGAATATTCAAACGGGATTGTTTAACTTTATTAGTGCCTTCATAAGTGATACACAATTTATTCTAAATTTCTTTACCAGTTTTGCAAGTGGAAACATGCATGTAGTCTTCTGATTTTAAAGCACAGAAACAGCAATTAAGACATTTTGCATTTAATTGAGCCAAATTCCTATCATCTAAAGACCATTCACTAAGAGAAAGTGGAAAAGTAATGCCGTTAAGTTTACCAGTTAGAGGTATGTAACCATCTTTAACAAGCATCCACATGCGATAATTAGTAGATTGTAAAAACGTAGACATGCGAATTTTCCAAAAATCAAATGGGATATTATCAAACAAAGGTGGTCAGGTAATAGAATACCCTTCTATTGTATTACAATTCCAAAGTTAGCCATGGATCAAATTCAAAAAGTTTTCAAATTTTGTTTTTATGAATCCTGCTCTGATACCACGTGAAAGTTCATCAGGTATGTTAAGCCCTATAGAATTAGCCCGAGGCTAACCAAGAGGGGGGGGTGAATTGGTATTTAAATTTTTTTTTAAGAAAAAAGAATGATTATCACAAACCAAATCACCACAAAAATAAGTACAGAAGAAAATAAATGCGAAAGCAATAAAAATAAGAACACAAGGGTTTATAGTGGTTCAGTCAACTCGACCTACGTCCACTCCCCGGAGGCGCCCTCCGAGTATTGCACTACCAACGTGACTCTCCTTTATCCCCCACAGCTAGGCGGTGAAGCCCTCAAAAAAACACCTCCTTTTTGTCACACCGAGCAAGGCAGAGAACCCAACTCCTTTTGCTTCCTCCTGAAGCAGGCAGAGAACCATGATCACTTGCTGAAACTTACCTCTCCCAACCTTTCCAAGGATAAGAGACTCTAGGAAGAAGAAGTGGAACAATGCTTGGAGAAACCCTTGTGAATCCCCTCACAATATCCTCTCTCTCTCTCTCTCTCTCTCTTTCTCCTTTAGGTTTTCTTAGGTCAAGACACCAGCCAAGGATCATCAAAAATATTGAATAAGAGCTCTTAAATAGAAGAGCTTCAAAGGAGCTTATTAATTGTAAGTTGCCGACTTTATCATCCAGGACGATATGGAAATCATCCTGGCCGATTAGTATAAATCTCATAAGATCGGCCAGAGCATCGCCCTGAATGCAAACATGACGATTAAAAATTTGCTTGATCATCCCGGATGATCTCACGATCGTCCTGGCTGATCAGTTCAAATCAGAGGAAAATCATCCAAAGTATCGCCCTGAATTTGAGCTGTCCGATCCAAATCGGCCAGAACATCGCCCTTAAATTATGCTGGCCGATATTTATCATCCAAAAGAAACTAAGGGTTTTTTAATAGATCGTCATGGCCGATCCTGCCATCGTCTAGGATGATGTGATCATATCAATCATCCTTAATTACTTCATTGATTCCTGGATCAATTTAGGCATAACTGTGTGATATCGTCCAGGACGATCCCATGATTTTCCTGGCCGATTTCCAAAAATATAGAATACCTAAATTATTTATGGCGATAATTTAATTCTGTATTAAGCATATCGTTCTGGCCGATACAGGTATCATCCAGGCCGATAAGCTAATGACGGCTGCCTTAACAAGAAATCATGATTAGAGTTTCTGTTTTGAACTCGTTCGTCCAGGCCGATAATAATATCGTCCTGACCGATGTGAGTAAAAATAGATATTCTAAATCTCTCAAGTGTGTGTGTAGGGTTACTTAACATCAGTCACTTCAAATAATTACAATTTACTCAAGAAAGAAAAAAGAAAAATACAAACTGACTCAACCCTAATCTACCCAATCGAGCTGATTCTGATTTCCATCTGATCTTTGAATCCTGAAAATGTCAATAATAAAGGCAGTCGTAGTGAAACAAGATTTGTTTGCTATCATCAAAATCATAATCCAAAAACAGGTTTGTAACAAGAATCATCTCCATATTATACCTCATATAAACAGGTTGAGGTAAAGGAAAAACCAAATTAAACAAATTGGGTACAATAGTTTGAGTTGAATGAGATGTTAGTGAAGGTGTAGGACTACGTTGGGTCCATATAATGGGTCCTTTTTTATATAATAGTTAACACATGGGACATATTGGGTCCAAGTGAGATCGATTCCGGTATCGATCATAATTGATAAGGAATTTGGTAGGGGTGCCTAGGCCTGCATCAAATATATAAATATCAGTACCAAGAGCATGACCGATTCTTGCCAGAACTAATTCGAAAAGAGAGTCGCCAATAGGTTTGAGGTGGGCATTAGCATTGGCGGAGTTGTGGTTAATGTAGTCGACACGGGCTTGGTCCCGATAGAGGAGCTTAAAATGGGACAACTTGTTCTGGCGTGCTAGGGATGACCACAAGCCGTGCCAATGTACCACGTTGAGCTTGGAAGGGTTCTTTCCTATCACAATTTGAACAACTAATTAAGTATATAATGAGTTTGTTATTTTTTTTTGCTTTTGCATCACATGTAAGCTTGTGATATCTATCAAATAAGCTTAAGCTTGTGATATCTATCAAATGAGTTTAATTGCTTCATGTTTTTTTATTATTATAATTAATTTATGAAAAAAATAGTCTCCAATAGGGTATTAAGAAATTATTGAAATTTCTTACAAACTTTAATCAAGCACAGAGCAGGAGCTGCTCGACAATAGTGACTTGACGTCAATGACATGGTGTTCTCTGGAAATCTCTCATGCTAATACTAGAAAATTCTTCTATATTAGAAGACAAAAAAGAAGAAGAGATTGAGAAGAATATAGCATGAGAATAGAACTTTGAAGCTTTGCTTTGGATAATTTGGAGGAGTAAGCCAAGTCGAGGTGGGGCTTCATATGCGGTGGATTATTGCTCATAATGAGGTTATTAGGAATTTAGTATAGAATATACATCATTATTTTTAGGGAAGACTAGCTAATGGAAGAAGAGATCAAATCAGTGTTTTGACTTATAAAGAAGGAAATAAATGTCTTTTTCTCGGGCTTGCTCTTATATTACCAACTTGCTGACTTTTTTTCTTAAGTTTTACTTTGATATGAAATTATAAATTAAGGCATTCCTATCAATCCAAATTTGTTGGAGACTATTATATTCACAATCTTAAGCACAGGGAATCAAACTTGATATTTAAAATTAAAAAAAGTCTATAATTCAAAAAGTAATAAAAATTAACCATACAAAGTAAAGGGCGACTGGTGATCAAGATCTTGAACAGTGAAAACAAGATGACTCATGACACTCAACTAATAAATCTACCAATGAAAACAAGCAACACGAAGACTCTAACATGAAGGCCTTGTGAAGAATATTAATGAGCAATTGGGAGACTTATATTGAACACAATTCCAAGCAATTTACAAACTAGTGCAAGTTGGCATGTGATCCTCCCACAATCAATGCAAGTTGACATATAACAATGCAAACTTTTAATGAATATGGAAAGCATATATGTTAATATGCAAATGCTAGCAGGAAGCGATGGTAATTTCAGTTACAAATAATCTAGCAGCATAACAAAAGGTATATGGCATATACAATAGATTGCTTGTAAGAGACAACTAAGATATAAAATGAATATAATAGTCTCCATGTTATTGATATCAACCTATAGTCTAATGAACAGAAAACCTACAAACAAAAGACAACACATTTATACATATCAGGCCCTATGAATCATTATAGGAGATCGGTCATGCATACAATGAGCCACATATGGATTACAACATGAGAATACACAGTGATTTGCTCACAAGAAAAGTGTGAAAGATGCACAATAAATGTAGTGGCATTCCTATGACGGATGCTAACTAACATATGAGAAAATAATATCAATATCCATGAACTTTGAAGGTTGATATACAAGGAAGGTAGCAATTTTTCAACCAATGCATATAGAGAAATGGTCGATGATCATCACACACTCAACAACCAACATCAACTGACAAATGAATATATCAATATATTTTGCAAGCAATGATGATTGATGTGTTGTGAATGTGAAAGGCTCCTTGCAAACACTAATGAAAAGATGAGCATACTGGACATAACTCACTGGCAATCAACAATAATTCATAAGTTTTCATATTAATTCTCCCAAAGGTGGTGACAGTTGGTACGCAACAGATGAGGTAGTCTTCTCACCAACACATCCAAAGGAGAGGCAACTAACATAACAATCTGAAGTTACTAGATGGACAAGAGGGGGGTGAATTGTGAAAACTTTTTTACAATAGTTAAAACCTAAGCAGGAATTCTAATATTTTTTATGTTTTAAAATTTTAACATGAAAATTTAAACAAATTTTTTCACCAATTTTTCCAAGAAAATATTAAAAAATAAAATGCACGCAATAATAAAAAGACAATAAGGAAAAAAGCACACCGAGATTTTTATAGTGGTTCGGTCAAACCATGACAACGTCCACTCCCCGGAGTCCTCTGCTCCAGGTATTTCACTACAAGCAATAGCTCTCCTTTTGACCCCCATGGAAAGGCGGAGAAGCCCTTACAATACTCCCTTTCACCAACCCGGCGTGGCGGAGTGCCAAACTCTATTTTCACCCTACTGACGATGGTAGAGAACCTTCTCGTTTTTCTCCCTCCTGGAGAAGGCAGAGTACCTCAAGGTCACGGATGTAGAAGAGCCTTTACCCTTGGAGATCCTCCCACAAATCCTTCTAGGGCCATAGGAGGAGCAAGATGCAGCAAGTTCGGAGCAACCGAGTGATCCCCCTCACACCTCTTCTCCCTCATAACGCTCACCTTATCCTTCCTCTTTCAAACCCTAAAGAACTTCTCAAGAGCTCTCTCCCTTGGAATCCCTCTCTAACCATGTTCTCCTCTCTGATTCACACCCTCAAAATATGACAAGTTTTACACATTAAAACAGGCTCCAAAATCCCTAAGATTTCAAAAGAAGCCGTTACTATCGTACAGTACGGTTTCTAATCGTACAGTATGATATATTTAAATAGACTTCATCCTAGAATGAAGTGGTACGAACAGTTCAAAAATATTCATACAGTACAATATTAAATCATACGGTACGATCCACAACAATTCTGTTCGTACAGGACGATAGTTGGGACGATCAAACATCATCTCAGTTCATCGTATGGTACGACGTACATCGTATAGTACGATGAGAAAAAATCTAAGAGATCGTCCAGGATGATCTTCGGGACGATTATACTTCATCTCTGTTCATCGTATTGTACATATTGGTTCGTACAATACGATGTTAAAACTATAATTAACCCTAGATTTCTTGCACTAATCACGGGTTAAATTAAGTAAGTATTTAAAATAAATCGTACCATACGAACTTGTTCGTACAGTACGAACTGTGCAAAATAACTTACTTAAGTTAAACAATGGATAGGGTTTTGGATTTGAACATATCGTACAGTACGAATACATTCATACGGTACGATCTATTCACAGATTCGTCCTACAAAGCTCTGATCGTACGGTACGAAATAACATCATACAGTATGATCTATAAAGAAAGAGAAACTCTAAAATTTTCATTTAAAAACACTCTCTCCTTGTGTGTGTGCATGGTTGCTCAGACTTTTATATATTTTGTGGCCAGACTCAAGAAATAAAAATAAAATAAACAATAAAATACATTGCAGACTCATACTCATAATCTACCCATTCTTGAGTCTTCTTATCGTCCTGAGTAGTTTTTGATCTTTCCTGAAATGTTAGTACTCACGTACAATAGAAAATAATATTCAATAAATCTCAAGATAATTCAAACAACATTTTTTTCCATCATCAAAATCTCAAGCTCGGGTCATGGGTAGCAACAATCTCCCCCTTTTTGATGATGTCAAATAATTTGTTGTAAGCAAGTGTTAAAAGCATTTTTTTTGTAAAGTAATTTAAACAAGAGAATAAGAAGAAAAGAAATAAAAGATGATGTAGTACAAAAGAAAAAATATGCATTTAACCATAGAAATAAAAGAAGATATAACAACCTTCTCCCCCTTTTGACAGCACCAAAAAGAGGAGCAAACACTAAAAAAGAAACAACAACTACAATACAAAGATAATTTATAGTGGAGGATCCTGATCAGTCGGTGGTGGTGGTGGGTTTGGTTGGAAGTACTGAAAGAGAGTGTCAAAGCGCTGATCAATAGCAGTAAAGCGTTCTCCAAACCATTGCATATCTGTCTCATGTTGTTGATGTTGTTCTTGAATGTGAGTATCGAGACGAGTCTAAAGTTGGTCGAACCGTTCGACCAAATCATCTTGTGCTGGTGCAGGTACTCAGGGTGGTGCATGTCGTCGTGGACGTGCTGGAGCTGCGGCTGGGACATCTTCTCCTTCTTCTTCGTAAAAAAATAGGTTCGTCCGTCTTGTATCCCCAATGGAAAACAATACGGAAAGTGGCATCCGTATAAAAAATAAAAAAGATTGTCGGGTTCACCATGATAGGTCAATTAATAGTTATTTTGGAGAATATATCCTATAAGGTGGCCAAGAGCTATATTTTGTTTTCGGCGAGTGGTAAGGAGATGAACAAAGGTCATATGGGAAATGTAGTCAACAATTAAATCGACCTCGTCAAATTTGGTGTTGGACATGATGAGATAGGTAGCGACAGATAAAATAGGGGTCATGTTGATCTGGTCGCCATCTTTGGGTATTATAGAGGTTCTAAGGACATGTTGAATAATTCTGGCATTCCGATTTAGTGATTGGACGAGGGCCTGGTGTTGATAGAAAGTAGCATTCCTAAGGACTCAACTAACATCGCTCCAATCAAAGTCATTTATGAGGAAGGAATGAACCCTAGGACCTTCAGTGGATAGCCCAATATATTGGGCGATGTCGACTCTGGTGATTTCTATGTTTCGACGACAAACAAAGGAGTGGAAAGTTATGTTGTCGACAGTGTAGGTGAGATTTGCTAGAAATTCTAGTAAAAGTTTGGAGTTGTAGGGAAAGGCCAGGGTGAGGAGGAACTAAAAGGTGGTGGAAGCAAAGAGGTTCAGTACCTCGAAATTCAGTGCAGCCTGATTGAGCATTTTAGAAGGAGTAATTTTGCAGGCCTTATACTTATGGTAGGCTTCCTCATTTTCAGCACTCAGGAACCGAGCGCTGTGATGGCTAAAGGAAGACGAACTTCCAGTTGCCAAACAGCCTCTTTTGGTGGAGCTAGACATTGTGTAGAGTGAAGTGAGGAAGGTGTGAAATGTGAGAAGGACAAGGTGTGAGTGAAAACAGCTGCCTAGACGGGCAATTTATAGATTTTTCCACACATCGTACAGTACGATAATTCATCGTATAGTACGATATGGTAATAATTGCTCTGACGGTTCGTACCAGGAAAAGAAGGTCAAAACGTACAGTACAATGAATATCGTACGATACAATCAGAGGAATATCGATCATCCTAAGGGTTGTCGGTACGACTTTTGACCAACAGTATCATACAGTACGAATAGGTGTATCGTACAGTACGTATAGCATTAATATCGTATCAAACCCCTTTAATTTGTTCTCATCCGTATGCTGATGTGGATCGTACAATACGATGTGTGTATATCGTACAATACGATCGGTAATAAAAATGTACCAGCACGCTTAAATTCATCCCAATCCATTCGCTGATGTGGCGCGTACAGTACGAAGAGGAGATATCGTACAGTACGATGACCAATAATTTATTATACAGTACGATCAATAGAGATGAAATTTATCATTGAGTGTGTTCTGTGTAGATTATAGTATACCGTACAGTACGATCAGTGTATCGTACAGTACGATAATATAAAGTCAAGGTTAGTACTTTTTGTATAGTGAGTGTGTGATGATCAGGAGCAGCCTATATTTTTTTTTGTACATTTTTTTATGCAGTTATATCTATCACACCTAATCTAGTCCTCAAGGTGCTAAAGGTGTCGAAAGCTAGAGGTTTTGTGAATATGTCAGCTAATTGATCTCCTACAGCGATGTGATGCAATTCTATATCTCTAGTCATGTGTCGCGAGCAGTCACAATCTAGGTACCACATGCTCTCACTAGGTCTTTTGTGAGAGCACCCCTACAATTTCATTCAAAGATTAGATTTTGGAACCCAAGTGAGTTTGGATTCCTCATTATGCTTGCATGAATGAGATGTATGCATGCTATGCTGTGATGGATGCAGTTTAGGTCTCTATACTAAGTGTGTCCTACAGTGAATTGTGCATGTGCGGGCTATGTGACCTAACATGCAGCAAGAGAAACACCTAATACTCAGAAATAGGTTTACTAATCTATGTGGGTGATGGTGCCTCTTCCTAAAGTTATGTGATGCATGATGTGTTGGGGGTTTGCTAGGATGGCCTAATATGAGTGATGCAATTTCATTTTCTAATTCTTTGATTCTTTCTTGAAAGGTGTTGTTTTGATATGTCAATCCACTTCTATTTTTAATAAATGCTCACTGTGATCTACTTCTAATGCAAGTTTGTCTAATCTATGAAAGGCTTCTTCTAGTTCAACATGAGTGGGTTTCAAGGTTTCATGCATTTCAATTAGTTCAATATGCTTCTTATTTAATGCATCATACTCATCAAAAAGTAGCATATGATCTCTATCTAAATCAGCATTTTCTTTAAACAAGTTAGCATGCTCGGTTTGTAAAGAACTAAATTCAACATTAAGCTTAGCATGCATCTTTTTCAACTTCCTATACGAGTCATGGATATTTTCAGAAATAAGTAATAACTCTTCATATGAAAGATACCAGACCCGGAGGTCACGGATGTAGAAGAGCCTTTCCCCTTGGAGATCCTCCCATAAATTCTTCTAGGGCCACAAGAGGAGCAAGATGCTGCAAGTTCGGAGCAACCGTGTGATCTCCCTCACACATCTTCTCCCTCACAACGCTCACCTTCTCCTTCCTCTCTCAAACCCTAAAGAACTTCTTAAGAGCTCTCCCCCTTGGAATCCCTCTCTAACCACGTTCTCCTCTCTTATTCACACCCTCAAAATATGATAAGTTTTACACATTAAAACAGGCTCCAAAATCCCTGAGATTTCAAAAGAAGCCGTTAATATCGTACAGTACGATTTCTAATCGTATAGTATGATATGTATAAACAAACTTCGTCCTTGAACGAAGTGGTATGAATAGTTCAAAAACATTCGTACAGTACGATATTAAATTGTACGGTACGATCCACAACAATTCTGTTCGTACAGGACGATAGTCAGGACGATCAAACATCATCTCTGTTCATCGTATGATACGATTTACATCGTACCGTACGATGAGACAAAATCCAAGAGATCGTCCAGGACGATCTTCGGGACGATTATACTTCATCTCTGTTCATCGTATTGTACGAACTTGTTTGTGCAGTACGATGTTCAAATTATAATTAACCCCGAATTTCTTGCACTAATCACGAGTTAAATTAAGTAAGTATTTAAAATAAATCGTTCCGTACGAACTTGTTCGTATAGTACGAACAGCGCAAAATAACTTACTTAAGTTAAACGACGCTAGGGTTTTGGATTTGAACATATTATACAATACAAATACATTCGTACGATATGATCTATTCACAGATTTGTCCTACAAAGCTCTGATCGTACGGTACAAAATAACATCGTACAGTACAATCTACAGAGAAAGAAAAACTCTAAATTTTTCATTTAAAAACACTCTCCCCCTGTGTGTGTGCATGGTTGTTCAGACTTTTATGCATTTTGTGGCTAAACTTAAGAAAATAAAAAATAAAATAAACAATAAAATACATTGCAGACTCATACTCCTAATCTACCCATTCTTGAGTCTTCTGTCGTCCTGAGTAGCTTTTGATCTTTCCTAAAATATTAGTACACACGGATAATAGAAAATAATATTCAAGGAATCTCAAGATAATTCAAACAACATTATTTTCCATCATCAAAATCTCAAGCTCGGGGTTATGGGTTGCAACACAATCTATCTTCAAGCAGAGGTAAGAAAGCTTACAATGACTGTGGTGCAGTGCTTATAAATTACCACCATTGATGTAGTCTATATATAAGCAACAATGATAGAGTGTAGTAAACATTAACACCCCCATGAACACATATGCACATATGATGCATCATCTGTCAGTAGATGCAAAATAATAACAATAAATATCATCACCATCAAAATATGGTAGTTGACATATAATGGATGTGATGATTCATTCGCTGATATGCATGAAGGTGTAACGATGAATGTAGCTCAACCTACTCAATGAAAAATAACAGATGAATACATTGACTTTGCATGCAAGTAATGATAGGAGATATGCTGTAGATATGATGAATCTCTCGTGCATATGTATACTCATATAGTTTGTTATTTGCAAGAAATGATGAAGATTTGTAATGTATATGGGTCCTCTATGAATACAAATGTAAGCACTACATGCCACTTATTGGTCTATACATAAGGACTTCAGTAAATATGATATCTTGTAGTCAACTCCAATCTATGAATGAATAAATCTACTTGCTTATAGGAGGTAGTAGAGGATGTACTACAAAGATCAAATAACGCATCAAATGAAAAGTCACCTACAAGCTGTCGTAACAATTATAAAAGATCCATAATAAATCCAACATGTCATCCATAAGAAATATATAAGGGAGTTGTAATAAAATGTAGCATACATAGGAAATAGCAAGAGATTTATTATTGCGTGACAGTCTATCTGTAAAAATCAAAGAGTAACTCGTAGTACGACGTCATGCCACCAAATCCATAATATCCCTATAAACAGACAGTAGGCATATAAATATTTCAAAAATGTCCCCTAAATACATGTATGGGCCCTGACGAGGGAGTTATAGGTACATATGTGATATATAAGAATGCTAAACGGGTCAAATAATGAACCCAAGTGCATGCTCGATCCTTCTATACAGGTAAATAAGAGTCGACAATGCTCGAACCATCAAATAAATAAATAAAAGAATAAAAGTTGAAAATAAACCCCATCCTATTTCAGAAGTTAGACATAGTCGATAAGATTCAATGGATAATTATAAAAATATCATATAAATACCCACATGGGCCTCGACAAGTGTGTTATGCACAGGGGGACTGAGGATGCTGTGTAGGTTAAAAAATTAACTTAAGTTCAAGTCCAATCCTTCTCCTTCATAGGATAGGAGTCAATATGACTTGAACCAATAAATAAATATATGGTTTAAACATCGACCGGGATATTTGATTTTGTAGTACGGATTAAAATACTTGTTTTAAACATTCATGTTAGGCCTAAAACAATTACAATTCACTAATAAAAATATAAAGTTGATAATTAACCCAATCCTCTGTTAGCAATTAGATGAAGTTAATAGAGTTGAACCGATAAAAATTAGAAATGCCTCCTAAATACCTACATTGGCTCCTACGAGCATGTTATATTTATACATGAGATGTCTGAGGATGCTGCTTGTGTTAAGCAATGAACTTAAGTTCAAGTCCAATCCTTTACCTTGATAAGATGGGAGTCGATGCAACTTGAACCAATGAATGAATATACGATCAGTACATTGGCTGGAATATTTAGTTTTATGCGTTCATATTAGGCATTCAAGGCCTATAATTAAGAAAATTTACTAAATAAATGCATAAAACCAATAACTAAATCGATTATTTGTTAAAAAATTGACAGAGTCGATAGGGTTCAATCCATAAATGAAATAGCCCATAAATACCCTAATGATGATTGTATTGATCGTAGATCTCAATCAGACGGGTTAATTTCAAATATTCAAATGCAACTGAATTACCCAGAAAATTTAAAACTAAGAAAATGCTAAAATCTAAATATTTAAAATTAAAATAAAATCACCAAAACACTTAAAGCAAAACTCATCTACCATCCATAATAATTTGTCGAGGTAGATAAATTTGAAACTACACTTCAGCCACAAAGAGCTAATGTCTGGTCATAAAATATCACCAGGATTCATTCTTAATAATAAAGATGTGGCGTGTGTCCTCTAACTAGTAGTGTGGAAGCCAAATTACAACACAAGTAAACATTATGATCAAGACCCTCTAAACTAAGTGGTTTGCTAATAAATGTCACAACTAAATTACAGTCAGGCCAGAGCTCATATGCTCCCCTATGGCATCAAATTCTTGAGATATGAATAAGTAGATATAATTAATAAGGCAAAAGCCCTCTCTTAGCCAATGTGGATTCAAATGTTTTCCCTTAGAAAAATATTCACCGCAGGTCTACGAGGTACCTTTGGATGAAGCAACCCATGGCTGTGGCAAGGATTCTTCTATCAGGTTGGATCAATTGCCTCCTCTCACTAAGTAGACCAGGGACCACAGTGGTCAGAGATGAAAGAACCATGAGTTCTTGATTAGTTTCATCATCACTTCCCCCACCATCTACTTTAAGTGCAAGATAACAAAATTTCCAATTTTAAATATCAAATTTTCAAATACCAAATATATGCCGCTACTATATGTTGAATGTCCTATATATATGGATATGACTTATTCATAAACAACTAGACTTAATCAAAAGTTCTCTCTTGTTATCGGGAGGGGTAATTAACTATAGGGGCTTGCACCTATAGAAAACCAGAACTTAGATCATAAAGTCCTAGAAAAATGATGGCAAATTCTTTGGTTAATGTCTTATTTCAAACTCAATATTCCTTATGAAATTTTACATTAGAACTTAATATGTTAATCTCCCTCCAAAAGCAAAAAGAGATATTCGTGGGGAGATCGGGGCG
The DNA here is from genome assembly GCF_001605985.2 of Dendrobium catenatum. NCBI lineage: Eukaryota > Viridiplantae > Streptophyta > Magnoliopsida > Asparagales > Orchidaceae > Dendrobium > Dendrobium catenatum. The sequence continues at coordinate 856,717 of NW_021318711.1, forward strand.
TGAATTTTGGAAGACCACACTCTCTTTAGTTCCTCTATTGCAACGGACAAATCATTATTAGAATGACTACAACTTTTTTATGTTAACTAAAAAAAATTATCATATTTATATGAAACAACATCAAAAAAATAGCTAGACTTCAAAGTAATGAGTTAGCCATCATCTTAAGATAAAAAGGGTATTAGATCAGAAGACATCTGAAATAAAAGCAGTACTACATGAATCCAAAATTCCTTAGAATCATAAATAGTGCAATTTCATAAATCGACATTGATTGTTCTCCATGGAATTTGGCAGGAAAAAAAACCATTTAAGCTTCATATACTGTAAATTAATGGCACTCAATTAATATATCTCTAGTCCATACACAAAGCCAGCAAAAAATTATATAACATGTAACTAATTTTGTCATATGTTATAAAACACAAAATTATATAATGTTACCAATTTCATAAATAATTTATTTTCCTTTGGGTTTCTTTTTCTATATAAGACCTCATATGGTCTAACCATGAGTTAATTAGGTTTTGGAGTTTTAGAATCCTTATATGTTAGGTGGTTACAGCAAGGACACAATGATTGGCCTGTTCAAAAAGTGTAATGCAATAAGTGACAATTGTCATTTTATTCATCTTTGTGATAGAACTTATCATATGATAACATTATTCTCTAATCATTTTGGAATTTGTAATAATAATTATATTATGCAAGCAACCTCATAAAAGAAGATACTAGATATTGTGACTATTATGAGATGCAATACAAACTTTTATAATGATCACCAATATTTCTTAAATTATTATTATTTTGCTTACTCGTGGAAGATTAAATCATGAAATGAATTTGGTTAGAAAGAGCTGAAAAGGTCCTTTAATAGGGAGAAAATTGGATTAGTAAAGTCAGGCTTTTCTAGTCTCTCTAACTGTATGCCTTCCATCCTTGCTTTAACATTACCAAATGAAGCCACATCCTGCAACATTTCATTCATTGTCCTCTTCAAACCAAATATTGAACTTCCAAAACTAAGGAGTTGTGGTAGAGATGGTGCGGTTCTTGATATCTCAACTAAATAATACTCAGAATTTACTTAAGATAGCTCAACTGTATGTAATAGTTATATAAAATTGTTATAGAACTGTCTTATATATATAATTACTGTGATTAATTTACCTTTTTTCTCTTTTGAAAAAATAGTCAATAACTTTCTTATACTTATCCAGTTATCCCACTCTAGCAAATATTTAATATAAAAATTCTCATAATAAAAAAGCTTGAACAAAAGCTATAATATTATACAACAACAACATCATCAACCTTTTATCCCACTACGTGGGATTGGCTACATAAATACTTTTTTCTTCATTGTATCATTTTAAGAGTAAAATTATTATTTAAATCTAATAAAAAATATAATTTCAAATACTTTCTAGCCAAGTCCTTTTAGGTCTACTTCTACCTTGTTAACATACGCCAAATCTAATACATCTACTCACTAACCAGCTCATCAGAAGGCCGATATTTTATATGACCAAATTATCTAAGACGACTCTCTTTAAAGAAATAAATTATTTTCAAATAAAATGTAATAAATGTCCAAAAATAAAACCTCAAAAAATTGCCCCAACTGAACATCTAGCCGCCAGCTTCTAGAAGAAGCAGTTTCTAGTGAGAGAAGGTGAGGTTTCTAGTGAGAGAAAAATTCAAATTTTTCTCCTCCCAGTTTTTAATCCGCAATTCAAGCTCTTCAACGGTCATGGTGGCAGCTGGCCGCTGGCCATTCTTGGTTCCACCTGGGCATCAAGACATAAAAGATTGAGGGACTATTGAAGACGAATCTGTTCTCATTCGTGAAAATGGACGAAGAGTCCTTGATGAGGATGAGGCACGAAGAAGAAGATTAAGAGGTGAGTTGATTATTTTTTAAAATCTTGTTAGTAAAGAAAATAACATCTGTTCTATAGAAGGTAGGGGAAGGGAGATCTCTAAAGAATTTGAATTTAAAACTCCATGTTTACTGAAATCGACTTCAAAGTATCCGGTAAAGGCTGCGGATACTGAGTCTTCTTCTTCTCATATTAATATTTTTGTTAATAGATTCGGGAATTCAAATGCAATCCCTGGCGGCAGTGTGATAAATTAGAATTCCATGAATTTTGATAACAAAATTATTTATATAAAGGAAAAGGAATCTAAGAAGGAGATTGATGAATCGGTTTCAGCCGAGAATAACAGTGTTATGCCTGTGTTTGATCAAATGCCAGAGAAAAGAGTTAAAATTCAAAAAGTTTCAAACCCATGGATGAAAAATCCTTATATTAAGCTAAATTATAAGGAAGAAGAGACTGTACTGACAGAAGATGGAAAGGCAGTCAAGATGATAGAGGAAACTGAAAGGTTAAATGCAAACAAGCTCAAGAATTCCTTAGTTGTCAAAGCATTTGGTAAAGAAATTCCACCACATGTGGTGGCTTGGAATTAAGGAGACAATGGTCACTATATGGTCAGTTTCATTTCACCGCCCTTGGATTGGGTTGGTTCTTATGCTCATTCAATAATCAAGAGGCTTTGGAGGAGGTTTTTCCTGGAGGGCCATGGTATGTGAATGGACACATAATTGGAATGGAGAAATGGTCGTTAGATTTCTTACCATCTTCTATGAAAGGTCTTACATCTCCATTTTGGATTAGAATGACACAATTGCCTTTGCAATGTTGGGATGAACACAATGTGGCTAGAATTGCTTCTAGAGTGGGAATACCAATGATGTTGGATGGAAATATGTTTCAATGGGGAAAAAGAGAATTTGCAAGAGTTTGTGTCCGGGTGAAACTTGATCAACCTTTGACAATAGGAGTTTGGGTGGAGAGCTTGGCTGGAAGATTCTTCCAAAAATTGGAGTATGAAAGAATATATTCTCTATGCTTAGAATGTGGGATGTTAGGACATATGAAGAGTGAATGTAAAGAGAAAATTTGCTTGGGAAATAATCAAAGTTTAGACCCTGCAAAGGAGATTAAAACCAAAAAGAATGATGAATTTAAGATAAAGGGAACAACACCAGCTATGGTCCATGGATCCACGTTTGCCACAACATAAAAATGTTCAATAAGGCAAGGCCTTCACAAAAGTCAGTTATTAAAAAACCTTCTCAAGATTAGCTGACTAAAGCTACTGATACAGGAATCATTGAAAGGATAATTGAGAAGGATCCAAAAATGGTAGAGGAAATTGGGGAAGATAAAAATATTGCATTAACAGAAGAAGGAGAGATCATCTCTGAAATGGAGAAGGAGACAGATGCAAATTTCTGTACAAATTCTTTTGATATTCTCAGATCATCATCTGAATTATTGAAAGGAATTGATGTGAGCAATGAAGAACAAAACAAGATTCTCGAAGAAACAATCCAGTTGGAAGAAAACTGTGGTGAAGAGGCTTCAAGAGAAGATTTTGAATGGGAAATAGGTGAAGAATGCTGCCAGGATAACAGAGAACCAAGAACTAAGGGAGATGACTCAGAATTTAGTATGGACAAAGATAAAGTTGTTGACAACAGAAGAAAACAAGACATTGGTATGAGTGTGGAATGCAAGGCGGTGCCAAAGACTTCTATGAGCAAAATCAAACTGTCAAAAGAAATAAAGATGCTTGGACCAATCAAAGAAAAATAGAGAACAAGGAAAAGAGAAATAGGCAGTGAAAATGTTGGGGCCTATTCCCCAAAACACCTTTCAATGCCTTCAATAATTTTCTGGAATTCTAGGGGGGCAAAGAAGAAGGAAGAGTCCTACTACTTAAAAAATGTGATAGTTGAAAATGATGTATTTTTCGTTGGCATTATGGAAACAAAACTTAAAAAATTGGATACTGAGGGAGTAAGAAAAATGGTAGGTGATGAATGAGATTTTTACCATGTTCCTGTGGTAGGGAAATCAGGAGGTATTTTGGCTTTATGGAAACATAGGATCTAATCCTTTACAACAATTTACACAAACAATAAATGCATCATTGGAAATTTATCAACTCCGGGAAATAAAAATGTGAAGATCTCAATTGTATATGATAATAAAGATTTATATGAAAGAAGAAAATTATGGACTTTGATAGAAGACAATATAAATAGTGAAGAACATTGCATCATTGGAGGGGACTTTAATTATTTATTGGCAAAAAATCAAAAGAAAGGAGGAAAGAGATTTGTATTTTCTCAAGGATCTCAAGAAATGAAGGAATTTATGGTAAACAATGACTTTCATGATTTAAGATCGATTGGTCCTAAATTCACTTGGTGCAACAATAAAGAGGACTTAATCGCATATGGAAAAGGATGGATAGAGCTTGACTTAATTCTAAATCATTGGAATTATTTCCTTATGCAATCATCAAACATCTACCTAGAGTAGCTTCTGACCACTGCCCGATACTCCTGAATTTATCAAATGTGAAGACAAGGAAGAATATAGAAATTAGATATGAAAATCTTTGGAGCTCTTATGAATCTGCAGAAGGCATTGTTTATAATGCATGGAAGAAGAAGGGTCATGGGGATGCTGCTGATGTCCTCAAGAGAAAGATAAAAAGATCATTAAAAAATTTATATTATTGGAGCAAGAACAAGCTGAGAGAACTGTATTTGAAGAAACAAGTATTGCAAAAAGATATTTTATGTCTACAAGAAGAGGAGGCAAGTGAGGGTGGAATAGGCTCTGATAAACTACTACAATTAAGAATGAAAGTACAAAAGCTCAATACTACATTGGCTAGACTGGATACATGGTGGAGACAAAGATCAAAAGTACAATGGAAGGAAGAAGGTGAAAAAAACACTCAATTCTTTCACACCTATGTTACGGCTAGGAAAAATGGCAGCATGATTAATCAGATAAAAGATGAAAATCGAGTTCTTGAAATAGATCCAGAAATAATACATAAAATCTTTGAAGATTATTTCACAAATAAATGGAGAAGCCGAAGTTATAATCTCTCTAAATGGCCTGAATTTAGAAGAGAAGATTGTCTGAAGAAAGAGGAGATAGAAATGCTGAATACAGATTATACAAAAGAAGATCTATATAAAACTATAATGAAAATGAACAACAATAAATCACCAGAAGTTCATGGAGCAAATGCTTGTTTCTTCAAATCTTATTGGAGCATTGTAAGGGAAGATACATGGAATGCAATTAATGACTTCTTCACAAAGGGATAAATGCCTGAGGAGTGGAAAGATACGGCGGTGGTCCTTATACCAAAGGGCCCGGATCCTTCAATTTGCTTGAAATTCAGGCCATTCTGTTTATGTCAAACAACATATAAAATTACAGCAGGAATGATTCTAAGTAAAATTAAAACATGTCTCCCGATATCATTTCAAATTATCAAGGAGCCTTTATTTCGGGGAGAAGCATATCTGATAATTGTCTCTTGGCTCAAGAGATTGTGAATAAAATGAGGTATTTGGTGGCAAAACCTGGTTATATGTTATTCATGCTTGACATGGAACAAGCTTATGACTCAATGTGCTGGGAGACATTGAATCAGATGTTAGAGATCATTGGATTTCTAGATAAGATAAAGAAGTTGATTTTACAATGTGTTAGCAATCCTAATTTTGTAATTAGAATAAACGGAAGAAACACAAATTGGATAAAGGCTAAAAGCGGATTTTGACAGGGATTTCCGTTATCCTCGAGCCTTTTTGTGATATTCTTGGAATTATTATCTAAGGACTTACAAGCAAAGAACAATAAGATGGGCATTAGATTGGCTCCAAATGTAGAAGAAGTTACCCATTCACTCTATGAAGATGATGTAATAGTTGTTGGAAATGCTATTAGAGAAAATACTATCATTTTAAAGAAAGTCCTACATAGATACTGTGGATAGACTGGACAAATAATCAACTCAAAAAAATCCCTGGTTCTATTCAACAAGAACGTCCTGAGAAGGAGGAGAAGAATAAAAAATTTGATGGGAGTGACTAAAGTTAAGGAGGTCAATTATTTGGGTATAAAACGGGCTCTTAGAAGATTGAAGGCTTCAGATTACAATTACTGCATAGAAAAAGCACTGGAAAGAACAAACTCTTGGGGAACCCGTTGGATTTCCTTAACAGGAAGAATTTTGCTAATTAAAACTGCATTCTTTTCTATTATTTCATATTTAACAACTCACTCCCTCATCCCAAGGAGCATTTTATTGACAATTGATCGATTGAGCAGGAGTTTTTTGTGGCATAAAGCGAATGGAAAGTAGGGAATGCATTACATAGGATGCCCGACTTTTTGTTTGCCAACGAATTCAGGTGGCTTCGGAATTCTAGGAGCAGCAGATAGATAAGGACCACTAAGAGCAAGATTAGCATGGAATATCTTAAATAATAGGAATTATGTTTTAAGTGTAATTCTTATTAAAGGATACGACAATAGCATATGGGAAGAGGGAACAAAGAGGAATTCTTCCCTAACATGGCGCATCATCAAGGAAGGTGCAAAATATTTAAAGCCAATTATAAGATGGAAGATTCATACAGGGAGAACATTGATATTCTAAAGGATACATGGTTACTTGACAGAAATTTGGAGGATTGTCCATCAACATCCAAAGCAAATGAGCAAAGTGGAAAATTGGTTTCTTTCTTAATAAATGATGATGGTTTATGGGATAAGGTGAAAGTGAAGAATTACTTTGCTGAGGAAATGGGACAGCTGGTACTTCAAACACCAATTGGTAATGAAGCAAGAGAAGACTCGGTTGAATTGAAAAGCAATGAAATAGGAAGATCAATTTCTTCACCGTCATATGAAGCAAATACCATAAATCAGAATGATGAAGTTTTTAATATGAAATGGATCAAGAAATTACAGTTATCTCAAAGAGAATATCTATTTTGGTGGAGATTATTGAATGATGCACTACCAACCAATGTATGGCTTAATCACAGAAAACTGTTTTGCAGGAATGAATGTCCAAGATGCTGTCAAAGGGAGGAAGATATAGAAGATGTTGTAACAAGCTGTGTTAAATTACAAGAGTTATTGATTACAATTAGGAAGTGGGGAATCAATGTTCCAATGTTCCAAAACAAGAGTCAATGCATTGATGAATTACATATTTCAGATAAAAGTAAATCCAGCTTAGCTAAAATTTATGCAGTGGCTGATTACCATAACTGGAAAGTGCGTAATATTATAAAGCATGGGAAGACGGCTCCATCAACATACTTTATAGCAGCAAAAATTCTAGCAAGCTTTTGTTAACCTCATTTGATCCCAACTGGAAAGAACTGGGACTCCAATCAGCAAATGCTGTCTAAAGCTTGATGTCCCCCACCTAAAGGTTGGTTCAAGTTGAATGTAGATGCATTAGTTTTAAAATCAAATTTGGCTGGTATAACAGGAGTTCTAAGGGATCATAAAGGAAGATTGATGTGTGCTTATGGAAAAAAACTTATCCATTGGGATGTGGCTTATCTGGAATTAAAAGCTATACTTCATTTCCATAACATCCTACAAGATTGGATGAGTGTGAATAGAGGTATAATTACAGACGGAGACAATGTGAATATTAGGAATAAGTTCCAAAAAGTTACAAAATTGAAGGAAAAGAATAAGAAGCAGAGTCAGATTGATCTTGATTTCCTTGAAGTTTTCAATAACGTTGTTTTTAATTTGGTCCCTAGAGAATGTAAAAACGTTGCAGATTATTGCACAAATCAAGCTTTATTAGAAGATTTTTTTTGGGACACTTTTTTAAACACAGAAATCCCATCAAGATTTGTTGACTTGATTAGGGATGGCTGTGATAGGTTTATCTTTTCTTAAAGTTTATTGTAATAGTTTCTTTTAGCTTTTAATGCAATTTACATTTTTATTCAAAAAAAAAAAAAAGCGAACATCTTGCATTTAGAAAATGCATCCATTAAAAAAAACCACAAATTGGAAAACAATTTTATGCTATAAACAAAGGGTTATCTACAATCCTACAGAGTGTTTGCACGCAAGAGCATTAGTTTTTGGGATACTTTTAATTTCAAATTTCTATGCTTGAAATTATGATATGTTTACCTTTGATAAACTTTGATGATCAGCTCTACAATTAAAAAATAATAAATTTATTTATAATTAATCAAAAAATATGGGAATACATTTTTCATAATAATACCTCATGATTTTCTTGGGAAGAAAAATTATAAATTGTGTTAACAATTATAAAAAAATTGGAACTTGTAGAATTATAAAAAAGATATATTTTTTTAAAAAAACTTTGTTTATGTTTAATGTTTTCCCAAGAATTATATATTTTATCTTTTTTTTCTTATAAAAATCATGGAATGGCTGTTAAAAATTTCTATCCTATAACAATCGAAATTTTTATGCGCTTACTATTATTAGATTAAGGTCATCCAAACAGTTTATATCTCAAAGGTTTTTGTTATTTTTTTCATTACCTGTCATAATTATTTGAAATTTAATATGAAAATATGTGTAAAGGCTCTCCCCTCTTTAAGTTCTAGGGTGAACTGAGAAAATTTCAATATTAATTTAAGGTTAATCACACTTGTATGTATTTCTTGGAGAAAAATAATCTAGCGGAGGTGGGAGATATGTGGTAGTCCTAATTATTATACTCACCATCACTCATAATGCCAATGAAGTGAATTGATTGAAGATATACCTCTTTAAATGAAAAATAAAAAAAAATAAAAAACAAATACACAAAGTCAGTAGGTAGAGCACTTATTGAATGATCAGGGTGGCTAAAGTAATGGTATGATCTCCAAACTATGCTTAGTAGCCTCATCATGGAATACCAAAGTTCAAGATGAAGGCCCTCGAAAGATATTACCCCTAGATGAAATAGAGTACCATTAATATATCTATATATCGAATTGGCTAGTATTTACTATAATTTATTGTATTATTATTATTTTTTTTTTGTTCTTATGATAATAAGCCCTTATATTTAGGAACCTCTAGTGTGGGCCTTACCTAAAAAGGGTGCCATAAAGGATTCCAAATCAACATGCTCTTTGAGGTCTTTTAGATGAGAAGACTTTTGCCTATTTTCTTACACTCTAGTGATTTGAAGAAATTTAAATTCTTGTGGACATCTTTTGATAAAAAACCTTTGCCAAGCTTTATACTCTCTAAGGGTCCATTTTCTAGGCCGGGATTTATAAATAGAGACTCTTTGGTCTATCATAATGGCATAGTAAGGTTATATAATAATGAACCACCTTATAGACTTTTAAATATAGAGATAAGACATAGTAATAATCATAATTAAAAAATTTTATAAAGTCTGAAAGAATATATAGTAATTATATGAGAACATCTGGATTTTTCTAGAGAGAGAAAGTCCATCTTCCTATTTTTTAATTTCATTTTTCGTGTGGTTTCCGCGATCGGTGGTGGTGGCTTCGGATGATCACCGGCGTTGTTTTGGCGGCATCATGAACGTTCTGCGACCAAGCGGATCTCTACGTCCCAATGGTAGAGGTTTGAATGGTATTATGATCAGAGAAGGAGAAGTACCCCGTTGCCGTCAAGTTCCAGTTGATGGTAAGGGAAAGAATTTGTTGGTCGAAAGTATGGTTGGGAAGAAAAGTTTGGGTGTGAAAAGAAATCCAAGTTTAGCAATTCTTGAACCATCGGCTTCGAATGCTTTAATTCTTCGTGTGAACAAATTTTCTGAAGTTCTTGATACTCTTAAAGGGCGTAATATCGAAGACGACTTGACATCGGTGGAAGCTCTGAAGGAGGTTAAAAATTTGGAGGATCGTAGTTTAGATTCTGTAGATCCTGAAATCCAGAAGAACAAGATTAATGAGGTTGCTGAAGCTTGGTCGAAACCGAAACCAATCAAGATATCATTCAATAGAGATCACGTTGAATTTTCAAAGGATGGCATTGCTGTTAAATTGAATGCTGATATGGAGGCAAAGAATTCTCAAATTTTAAATAACTAAGTGGTGATTAAAGTATTGGGTAATAATGTGCCTTTTTTGATTTGTAATACATAATTGAGAAGGCAATGGAGAAAATTTGGTGGATTCCACTTGACGTCTATTGGTATGAACTGGATTTTGTGTTCATTCCATACGAGTGAGGTGGTTGAAGATGTTCTGAACGGTGGACCCTGGTATGTGAACGGATCCATTGTTGGTATGGATAGGTGGTCGACAACATTTGATCCGAATACGTTTAAAGGAGTTTCGGCACCAGTCTAGATTAGACTTCCGTGCCTGCCTCTGTATTTCTGGGATGAGGACAATATTGCAAGAATTGCTTCTTGCTTGGGCACGCCAATGTACATTGATAGCAACACTTTCTACTGGGGTAAACGGGAGTTTGCTCGTGTATGTGTGATGATTGATTTGGAGAGGAAATTATTGAATGGTGTTTGGGTAGATGGCTCAGCTGGAAGGTTCTTCTAACGGGTTGAATATGAAAAAATTGATCTTCTCTATTATCAGTGTGGTAGAGTGGGTCATAATAGAGATATCTGCCTAGAAAATGTAGCCATTGGAATACAGAATCAAGGTTTAAAGGAGATGGAGGTAGTTAATGATAACAGTGAGAAGGTTGTGCCTGACAGTAAAACTTATGTGATTAGCTCCGAATATGGTCCTTGGATCCATGTTGACTTCAAAAATAAGAGAGGCAACAGAGGTAATGTTATTGGAAAAGGAATATATGCTAATAGGGTCAGCACTGCTATCAGGGGAAATATTAATAAGAAGGTTAATTTGCAGAAAGAAATAAAAATGATGAATGAGGAGGGTACTGTTGCTGGACATAATGTCCTGGTTCCAAATATTTCTTCTGAAACTGAAAATCTTGTTGGGAAAAAGAACTCAGATAATGTTCTAACCAATAGATTTGCAGTGCTGAGTGACAGTATTGAAGAAGAATGTATGGGGAATCATGCTGAAACTGATAAAATAGATGTAAGAGATCGGGAAAGTATGGATGCTAATATCAGTATTTATGGTTTGGGTTCACATAGTGGTGCTGCCAAGGTTAGGCTGTCCAAGGAATTGAGATCGTTGGGACCTGTGGAATTGGATTATAAGAAGAAGAAAAGGTATGATAGGTTGAACCCCAAGGATGGGGAGAGACCATCTGCACTTGTTTAATGTCATCCATTCTTTTTTGGAATTGTAGGGGGGCTAAAAAAAAAGAAGCCTCGCTATATTTGAAGGACATTGTTAGAGATTAGAATGTGTATTTTATTGGACTTATGGAGACCAAATTGTCTAGCATTGATAGAAGAGATGTTGATTATCTTATTGGAAAGGAATGGGAGTATTTTCATTACCCTGTTGTGGGTATTTCAGGAGGCATTCTGGTGTTATGGAACAGGAATTTGGTATCTTTTGACGTTATGGAGGCATAATCTCAAGCAATTGTGGGTAGTCTTTCGGTTCCCAGCTTGGGAACGTGGAAAGTTGCAACGATTTACGGGAGTAGATGTTGTAAGGAAAGGGGGAGCTTGTGGAATCAACTTCATGATTTTATGGAGGATTCAATTCCTTCCATTATTGGAGGGGATTTTAATTGTATCAATAACAAGGAGGAAAAGAGAGGAGGCAAAAGGTTCTTGTTTTCAAAAGGACCTAGGGAGATGAAGAGCTTTATGGTAAATTCATATTTTCATGATATTGGAAGTATTGGACCAAGATTTACTTGGTGTAATAACAAGGAGGGGACCTCTCGGATTTGGGAGAGATTGGATAGATGTATTCTAAATTCATATGTTCATGAACTGAATATTACATTGAGGCGTCTATCTACTTGGTGGAATCAAAGGGCAAAAGTAAGATGGCATGAGGAAGGAGATACGAATTCAAGGTTTTTTCGGAATTTTTCTTCGGCAAGAAGAAATGGAATCCATATTAATCAGGTCAAAGATGAGCTCAATATGATACAAGTGAAGGAAGATCAAATTGAGAAGGTTTTCACTAAATTTTTTGAGAAGAAGTGGAACTATAGGAAATGTGAGCTGACGGGTTGGCCGTTAGTTGATGAAAGCCAAAAGGTGAACGATGAAGATATGTTGATGCTTAATGAGGAATTCTCTGTCAATGAGTTGCAGCTCTCGATCTTTCAGCATGGAAACAACAAGGCTCCAGGTATTGATGGAGTTACTTCTTCTTTTTATAAGAGCTATTGGAGTATTGTTTGGGATACTCTTTGGAGTGATGTCAACCGGTTTTTCAAAACCAGCATTCTAAATAAGGAGTGGAAGGACACTTTAATTACTTTGATTTCTAAAGTAAAATACCCTTTGATTCCATCAAATTATAGGCCTATCAGCCTTTGTCAGACTAATTACAAAATCATGGCTAGTATGTTAGTTAACAGATTGAAGAAAGTTATTGGCAAGATGGTGTCTAAAGAGCAAGCAGCTTTCATTCCTGGAAGATCCATATCAGAACATTGTCTCTTGGCTTAGGAGGTTCTTCATTAGTTCAAATTATCCAAGAATAAGAAGGGGTTGATGGCTATTAAATTGGATATGGAACAGGCGTATGATAGTATGGGATGGATAACACTTCCTCAGGTTCTTAAGTGGTATGGCTTTCCTACTATGTTTTCTAA
>NW_021318711.1:869421-914339 GCF_001605985.2 Dendrobium catenatum
TAAATAAACCCCGCTCGACCAAACATTGAGTGGGAGAATCTCTGTTAAATAATTGTAAATTTTATTATTGAGCCCATAAAAAATTGGTATTTTTGCCCTCCGGGATAATATATCGTATTCTTATGCCGTGCCCGATTATAAAATATGCAATCCGTTTGAGGATACAAAAATTCTCCAACAGCTGGATAGAAGCATTAATCGATGGCCAACATATGTGGACTGTGAATTGCTGGATGGTATTTTTGTTCAACATCCTTTGGTAAACAATGGTGAATGGAATCTCAATTTGCTACAAAGGGCCTTTCATCCATAGCTTATTTTTTTTATTAGACAAATTCAAATTGATTATGTGGAGGAGGATAGTATGGAGCTGCTGAAATGGTGTTTGGGTAAGACAGTCTCTGTAGTGGTATATGAATAGTTGTTGTTCAACAGATATACCTTTGAAGATGTTGGTTTTTACATATGGTTGCAGAAGCTTAAACTCAGTAAGAAGGTTGAAATGTTCTGGTGGAGGTTAGGTAAAGCTGTGATTCCTACTAATCTTTTTCTTAAGAACCGTAGGATCACTGAGATTGATGTTTGTGCTAGAGGCTGCCAAGTGGTTGAATCATATGAACATATAATGGTTCATTGTAAATATATGTTGGAAGTCATCATGAAGATGCGTAAATGGGGTTTTATGATTCCTGTTTTCAGTTCTTTGGATTGCTGCTTACATGAGCTTAAAAGGCTATCAAATTGTAACTCTGGTATTGCCAAGATCTATTGTTCAGTGGTATATTTATCCTGGAAGAACCGGAATTATGTGAAGCATGGTAAGGATGCATTGCCTTGTTCTATGGTTGCTTCTAATGCATTGTTCTTAGCTATTTCCAAATCTAGTCCATATCTTACTAGCTGGGGTACTAATCTCCTTAGGGAGTCTCCAAATACTTGGTGCCCTCCACCGAAATATTGGATTAAGATTAACTTAGATGCCTCTTTGCTTAGCTCCAATCTTGGTGGTATTGGTGGTGTTTTTCGGGATCATAAAGGCCGTTTGATCAGTTCATTTGGGAAGAAGAATATCCATTGGGATGTGGGCCAGCTTGAAATGGAAGCAGTTATTATGATGAAGGAGTTCCTTAAGAGTTGGATGTTGGAATGCAAGGGGTTGATCATTGAGGGCGATAATGTCAATATTATCCATTTCATTCAAGACTCATTGAAGAAGAATAAATGGCCTTTGGATAAGTGGCCGGCAAAGGATTTATTTTTTTTAAATGATTTCAATAAAGTTGTTTTCCATCATGCCTATAGATATTGTAATAAAGTAGCTAATTGTTGTGCTACTTTGGCATTAGAAAGTAGTTTTTCTTTTGATAGTTTTTCTTTAGAAGGTATCCCTTCCTTCTTGATGGACTTAATCAAGGAGGAATGTGATCCTTTTATTACTTGTATTTTGTTCTTTGATGCTTCTCTTTTAATGCAATGCTGCAATTATTCAAAAAAAAAAGTAATTATATATATATATATATATGGAAAAGCTTTTTTCTTTGCCAAAAAGAACTTCTAATCTAATTGAAAATGATAGCTTTTATCTATTAAAAAAAAATATCAGAAATCAATAAAATATAAATTGTTCAATAAATTCTTAGAAGATTAGCATGCTTACTTTCTTCCTGAAGGTGGTTACATTGCTTGGTAGAGTGGATGGAACTAAATGAGACTATTTTTAAAGTAACATTAAAGAGTGTAGTGATTTACAATCCATCTAATGGGTGAGGAAGCATAAGGATTCAAATGCATTTAGGACTTACATAATATAGGCCCATAAATGAATTATTGGTGTTAATTTTTTAGTATGTTATCATTTGATCTAATAAATTGGGGTTGATTAGGTGGTTCCATTATTGATGTTCGAAGATAATAAGAGGTTGATTGGTCAAACAGACATAAAAAAAAAAGATAATTCTTTCAGAATAATCATATGAATTTCCTCAACTTCCTAGAGTAAGCTAATCAAGGATTAGTCATTATTTTAGACATCAAAAGTGATATGGTTAGCTCATTAGAGCTATTGGAGGTAATATTAGCGAGCCAATGATTTACTTCATGTGATTTATCATATACCTCATAATGTAAAGAGTTTAAACTTTAATTGGAAAATAGATATAATTATTATGAATATGGAGCTAACTAGATTCAAAATTGCATTGGAGATTGCCCAGCATCCACTAACATGAATTAGACATTGATTGTAGAAATGGTTCCTATAAGGTGACTAACAGGGTGATCATGGTAAGAGTTAATGTAGATTAACCTTCAAAATTATCTATAGTATACAAATGATAATGAAGCTTAACACAGATCATCTCAAGACATATGAAGATCCACAAGGAGGGTTATTATGTCCACATAATTATATTTGTCGATTAGAACATTTATACTATAAGTGGGTTGAAGCTCTATTCCATCTACGATGATGAGATAATCTTAATATGTGTAAAATATTACTTCAAATTCAGAGTCATCAAATATAATTTTAGTATCTTTTGATGTTTCTTCAAAAACTAGAGAAATGATAAACAATAGTTATTATCTCATAATAGTTTTCACAACACTATTGACTCCATTCCTAGCTCTTATGATTCCCTCCATCTTCAGGGTGGATATTGTCAAACTATTCAAGGAAGTACAAGCTCAAATATCTATGATTCCGAATTAACTATGAATATTCAACAAGTAGTTTCAACATATTTTTCCTCTAGAATTGGCGACGGAGTTATCCATCATAATTTTGCTAAAAATATCGGTTCAATTAATTGGAGAGTAGATTGATAGAGAAAACTTACTAAACACCAGTGAAAGGGCAAGTAGAGAGGATGAACAGCCTTTGAGAGGATGTTGGACAGAGTAAAATCGTTGGGAATGGTCGATTGGAAGCAGTTAGACCGAGTGGCAAATGAGAGAGGGTTTTTACATGAGAATGGATGCATGAGATAAAATTCACCTAATTAGATGATGTAGGGGGCAAAACGTTGATGTAGGGCCCTCTCCAGTGGTATATTCCTGCAAAAATTTCCATCGTAATTCTACCGATTAAAATTCCACCAGCAAATGCCTCCTATTTTAACTAAGAAGAAGATATTCTAGTGGGAATCCCTCTAGTAAAAGCACAGAAGACATTCTACCAGAAAAGATCGCAGGCTAACTTAAAAAGGCGTCATTTGACTACAGATTTTTTGATAGTAAAATTATGACATATCTTTTAAATGTGCTCTGGCCCATTTCAAATGATTAATATGCTTTCTAAATGACAATGAAAATTATGAATGATTCTAAGTTTTTCACAATATAAATTCAAAGTTTTTTTTAAGAAAAAAAAACTTTGTCAAAAGAGCTCTAACTCATAATTACAACTTTAGATAGATAGAGAATCTGTCATAATAGGAAAAAGACCAACAAAAGCATTCAAGACGAATTTGAAGCAACACAAGCAGCTATCTAAGAAGAAATTGAGCCATCAACAGTCTCATGTCTGTCCAATTTGAACCCAACAAAAGTTATTTTAAGTCTCTTAGAAGTTGATATTGTCCTGGGAAAAAAATTATCATTACAACCATAGTTTAATGAATCTTTAAATAGAATTAGTATCTATATATCTTCTACTTCATCTCCAGCCATAAACTTAGACACTCATTAGATTTATGCCCAGATTAGAAACATTGAAAACATTACAGTGTATTGGGCTTAACAGGTTTGTACTCTAAGTTTTGGGTTCAGTTTATTATCCTTATTAACCGCACCTGGGATGGCTGGGTAATTTGATTTGTGGCAGAGCTGCAGGCATTTTAGTCAGTGCTTATTGGATTTATTACCTTCCACAGCTAATTCAGTGAACTGGTGATGAGTTGAGTGAGATTTTGAATGCCGACTGTGTTGCATTTTGGCTTACAATGTGAAATTAATAACCTGAGATAATGACCACACTGAGCTCAATTCCAATTTATTGTATAAGATGTCATTTAGGCCCCTAATGTATCTTGCAATGATTGGAATATGGGATTCATTGAGATAGTTTCATACACTCAACCTCTAGAACTCTTCTGTATATCCACTTATAGAACGAGCCCTTTGCCCATAATGCTTATACTTCATGTAAAGTATTTGCTCAAAATCAGTGGGACGGAAACGAGCCCAAAAACTATTTCATCTTATACCAACTCCAAATCCGCCATTTCCCTTCTCTGTGTTTCATATGCAGCAGTTGTGCCAATCAAGCACTAGCACCTTCTCTCAACCGACAAACAACATACTTCACCTGTTTGTCTGGTTCAACCTCCATGTACTCAAAGAAGGTCTCAACACAACGTTCTTAGTCCTAGTAGTCTTTGATGAGCAGACATCCATCAAAGAATGAAATCAATGCCATGTATCACAACATTGCTCCAAATCAATATCGTACAGAGCTTGCTGGTGATATAGAGTTTCTCTTTAATAGTGTCAAAGTTGTAATTTTTTTAATCATACAAACATTAATTATTTTAAAAATGTTATCAATATTCCTTCAATAGCTATTTATAATTTTAAATTCTAAAACTATAGAGGGTTCATAAATTAATTTTTTAATATAAAAATTCTATTTGTATAAGTGGAATAATATGATAAATAAAATCTTAAAAATTATTTTAAGTGAGAGCATTAGTTCACTCATGCTCCCTTAATTCACCCTTTTATTTTACTATAAAAGCTTAATGTCTTTGGAACATTTCAAATTATATCATTGATTAGATGAAGTGAAAATTTTCATTAAGACACTTTGAAAAGGGTTTCAATGTTGATCATAACAAGCCTGAGCTGGAGATTAGAACTTCTTTTTTATGGATGAACATTGGTTTGTACATTGTAAAATGATTTTGGGTGAATATACATATACATGATGCATGTAGATAGTGGCTGAGTCAAAAAAAATTTAGTGTGGGTGTATAATATTTAGGAAAATTATTTTTTAAACTTACAAAAATGTAAATCACATAATTGATCATTATGCAACTCTCATTGATCTTTTGGGACCTTTAGCTATTAAAAACAACTCATCATCACGCTACTTACAATTAGATCATAAAAAACTAATTTCATCCTAGCCTTTCACATGTACTGACCAGAAAAATTTATACATGTAGGCACTATTACAAATATCACTGTACAGGTTGCTATTACATGAAAGATGATTTTCTACCTTATCTTTTCTTCAAAACCTTTCTCTTTTAAAATTTCTTTATTGTACCATCTTTCTCATTATTTACAACTATCAACCAGAGGTCTTTTGTTCTAAGGTTGCATAAGTGAACGATATGTGAGTTGCCGAAATTAGCCTATATGTCCTCATATTTAAGTAATATGGGTTTGGGTGCATCAAAGCTTAAGGTGTTATGTTGTATGGCCCAATGGATTGGCAAAACTCACAAGCCTTAAATGCTTCCATTTATAGAACATAACAAAAAAAAAGAAAACATAAGCCAAAATGAGAACCATAAGGGTAAAGATAAAGAAAAATATGTGATGATTTTACTTTGTAAGGGTCTAACACTGAACAAAATTCATCACAATAATCAGTCTTCATTATTTTTAATTATAAACTCTTCTACAAAGAAAGATGACATTTTACCTCTGATAATCAAAATTATAACCTCCAACAATTGATGTCATTATTCCCCCATAATTATAAAGAATTTAAGCACATCTTAATGGTTTTCATCAACTCATATAAAGTTGCCTTCATTTGATATTTAATTATTTCATAAAATTTGGATATAATTGAACTTTTTTCATTATTACATTTATTGTCCCGCACGCCTCGATTTTATAACCAACATGATGAAACCTATTCATTCTAGCTACATCAATACATTGCATTTAACCCAATTGATCAATCCACATTACATTCTAGCTACATTCAACTCGATCGATCCATCACTAGCTACAACTATTGCTCCCAAAGACAATTTTTAAGTTCCCCACATCATAGACTATATTGAACCTGCGTTGCTGCACATTACCAATTATTGCAATTTTTAGTGAAGGAAAAGCACGCTTGAGAAAAACTGATCATGTAAAGTATCCCTGAGCCATCTAAGTAAGCTGTCACTTTATCATCATTGATTAACACAATCTCTGGCACGCCCACCTTCGAGTAGCCAGTGAGTTCATAGCATATGTTAAGATTGGACAGTAGCGGTGTCGTCAGGCAATTATTCATTTCTTTTCAAAAAATGCTGTGAAGGGTAGAGTAGGCAGTGGGTGGAAGGTAGGAAACCATTGTGCCAGAGTCCCACACAGTTCCAGTAGGTGAAAATGTGATACTTGTACCCCCAACAGAAATGGAAATAAGCTTGAGGAGGTAGTAGGATGGCAGGTTGGGTTGGTTAGCATCGGTGTATACTTTACACCAGGGACAGATCTACCTACTTCAAGATATACAATTGTGTCGGTCCCTGATGGTAGACAATATGAGAATATATTGTCATACAATTGAGTTATTTAGAAAATAATTAAAACAACCCCCCGATCGAGGCCAAATAACCCATATGCTTGTTCGAAATATCTGGTGTTATTATGTCCACAGCCGAAGCGAGAGTTGTGTATAGTATCAGAGGAGAATGTCAAGGTGTCTTGAATGAGAGAGTCGTTAGTACTAGAAAGGTGGGCATACTTTTCCTCGTAGAGACAGGTGAAGGTAGAGGAGAAACCAAATTGATCGAGTTGGGTACAATAATTGGCATTGCATGAGATGTCGGTGAAGGTGGAGGGCTGGGTAGGGTCATAAAATAGGTTTTTTTGGGTGTAGCCTTGAATGCAAGGGACACATTAGGTCCAAGTGAGATTGCTACTAGTGTGGAACATAACAAAGAAGGACTTAGTAGTGGTGCCTAGGCCTATGTTGATGATATAGTTGCTGATACCAAGAGAAAGACCAATGCTTGCCAGAACTCGTGCAAAAAGAGAACCACCAACAGGGTTGAGGCGGGTGTTGGCATTGGTGGCCCGACGTTGGATATAGTCAACACGTGCTTGGTCCTGACGGAGGAGCTCCATATGGTACAGCATGTCCTGCCCTGCTTGAGATGAGCATAGGTCGTGCCAGTGGACCACGTTGAACCTGGAAGAGCTCTTGCCCATCACAATTGGAACAGCTAATTAATGTATGAATTAAGTTTTTTTTTTTTTCTTTTGCATCACATTTAAGATTGTGATATTTATCAAATGAGCATAATTACTACATAATTTATTTTTATTCTAATTAATTTATGAAAAAAAAGTCTCCAATAAGGTATTAAGAAATTATTTAAATTGTTCGCAAACTTTTATCAGATATGGAGTAGGAGTTGCTTGGCAACAATGACTTGACGTCAATGACATGGTGTTCTCTGACAAGCTCTCACACTAATACTAGAAAAATCTTCTCTATTAGAAGCAAAAATAAGAAGAGATTGATAATAATATAACATGAGAGTAGATAAATAGAAGTCACCATGAGAATAGAACTTTGAAGCTCTGATTAGGATAATTTGGAGGAGTAAGCCAAGTGGAGGTGGGGCTTTATAGGCGATGGATTATTGTGCATAATGGGGTTAGTAGTAATATAGTTTAGAATATAAGTCATTGTTGTAACGGAAGATTAAGTGGTGGAAGAAGAGATCAAATAAGGGTTTTGGCCTATAAAGAAGGAAACAAATGTCAATTTCTTGGGCTTCTTTTTATATTACCAACTTGCTGACATTTTTCTTAAGTTTTACTTTGATATGAAGTTATAAATTAATTATATCCCTATCAATTCAAATTTATTGGAAGGTGTCGGCCATCGGATTTGGCTTGTAGCTAGGGGAAAGGGGGGCACGTGCTCCCCCTAAAAGAAAACCAGTTATTTAGAAGGAGGATATACATCTTATCAAAAAATTAATGAACAATGGATGTCATAAGCCCACATATAGAACTTTTTCCCATTCATTTTTTTTATTACATGTTTTTTCCATTTCAAGTCTTTAATCCACCTTCTTCTAGGACCATGCAATGCATTAGCTGTAGAGAGAGAAAAACTAATGGGGTAAAATATTCAAAGAGAGAGGGAGAAATGACTTTCCACTATAGATGGAATGATTAAAAGAGGTTTTGATGTAGAGTTGCAGGGGAGGACTTAGCCACGTGTGAAATGAGGAAACGTGCTCTATTTTTTTGTAATTATTCCTTTTAAAGTTATTTATTAATCCAGAGAAGCCACCAACATCTTTTTTTGTACACATGAAAAGCATCAATGGTTCATTTTCTTTTTTGCTCCTCTCTCGCCCTCAAATAAAAACCTCCCGTGATAGTTGTTTATGTCTTATATGCAGTTCATCTTATTTACATTCTTAATTTTGATCTTATAGCTCCTCTTGACTCCATTAATGAGATGAAAAACATAACTATTTTAATGTATTCTAACCTTTCAAATGAGACGACAAAGAAAACAATTTCAAATTAGACCCCCTATAATTAAAATTTTTTGCTCTGCCACTGCTTGAAGCTTTAACATAATAGCTAATGATTGTTTCGGATTTATGGTTTATGATTTTGATGATAGCAAACATTCCTTATTTCTCTACGATTGCCTTATGTGCTAACGTTAGAAGTCCACACGATCAGACTGCAATTTGGGACCATCTCAAGATTGGGTAGACTAGGTCTGTGTCATTTTGTAATCTTTTTCTTTTCATGAGTCTGTTGTACTTGGAAGATTTCCTGTTGTTCCCTATAAGATTTCTATTTATGATAATATCGGCCGGAACGATATCTATATCGTCCTGGACGATATGTCCAAAATCAGAAACCCTAATTAGGGCATCCTCATTAAGGCAACCGTCATTGAGATCGGCCTTGACGATACATGTATCGGTCAGGACGATAGTCTTAATTCAGAAAGAATCAACCGCCATAATCAGTTTAGGAATTCTTTGTTTTAGGAAATCGGCCAGGACGATATTTATATAGTCCAGGCTGAGCTAACTCAATTATGCCTAAATTTTAAATTGCTTTTTCTGTGCTTTAAATTCTGATGATTTTATGTTAGTATCCACGTGCACTACTGGTAAGAAAGTTTGGGATAAATTGCACACCATATACGAAGGCACTAGTGAAATCAAGCAATCCAAGTTGAATTTGTTAATGCATGATTTTGAATTATTTTCCATGAAACCTTTTGAAACGATCTTAGACATGTATACCAAATTCATTCAAATTATAAACTCATTACATGCTTTAGGACAAGATTTTTCAAATTTTGAAAAAGTCAATAAAATTCTTCGTTGTTTACTTGAAAAATTTGATGCCAAAGTTGTTGCGATTTGTGAATCAAAAGATTTGAATGATTATTCTATTGATAATTTGATTGGCTCACTCATTGCCTACGAGCAAAGTAGGTGAAACTATTGTTCTAAAAGCTGGAGATACAGAAAGAGATAGCCTAAATGGTGATGAAGGCAATGACGTGTTAAGCAAATCACAAAGCTCACCTAAGCATAAGCAAAAGTGGGAAAAAGGTAAAAGTGGTAAGGATGTCCATATTTCTTCTGACATTACTTTCTTTCGATGCAGGAAGCCTGGACATATGAAAAATCAGTGCCCTAATTTAAGAATTCTTCCTACGAAAGAAAATGGCTAGGAAAAGCAAAATTCAAACTGGGAAAACAATGAAAGGTAAAAAAAAACTCATGGGCAGATCTGGTTTCTGAAGCATCAGACCAGGAGAAAGAAAATGGTTAAAAGCCTTTCGTGTTTTTGTGTTGTGTTTTGTTTTTATGTTTTTTCTTTTTGTTTTGTTTATTCTTTGAAACTTTTTGTTTTCGTGAAATTTTTTTTTTTTAAATCAACACACACATTCACTTCTCTAAAAATGAAAAATCTATTTCTTGTTTTTTCTTTAAATTATTGGTAAGTTGTGTTTGACTTTTCTAAAACAGTCAAAGGAAGGAAACACATTTATTTTTAACTCTCAATCTCGATTTTCTAAAAGAGGTTATCCTACTGTTTATTTAAAATCTTTTTCATCTTTTAAATTAGTTTTTGAAACAATTTTTTTTTTATCTCCCTACATTTTATTTATCTCATAGGAATTTTTTGCAAGTTTTTGAATCTAACTCATAATTTTCTTAATCAAGAAATTCGCTTTATCACTAAAATGGATTTTCCTTTGTTTTTAAGAATTAAGAAAGGAAGCATATTCAAAAAATTGGCCAATGATGCTAAAAATAAAAGATGCGCAAAGACGCCAAATTGAAAATATAGAATACACAAAGTGTATCAAGAGATGCGCAGTGCGCCAACTAATTGTCAAGAGGCATAAAATGAGCCCACAATGTTAATGCTTACCATTCTTGTACTTCTTAAAAAGCTTAAGAAAACCCTTCATACTTTCGATACTTGAGTTTGAGAATCTTGATTCTTGATTCAAAAATTTATGCATTGATCTTCTATTAGATATATTTTATGGAAGGAGTTTTTAAAAAATTATTGTTTCTTTCTCTAATTTATTCCTTGATTTAGATTTTGAATTAAAAAGTTTTTTTTTGCTTTTTTTTAAAAGGACTTGAGTTTGGATTATCAATCTCTGAGTTTCTAACCTTTTCTAGGCTATGCATTGTCAAATCCAATTCTACTATGATTTTGATTAAAACAAGAGGTAACTTTATCATTTTAAGAAAATTTTGTTTTCTCACTAGATCAGGAAATGTTTTTTGTGTTTTATTTTTCGTTCCTCTTCTCTTTTTGATAATGTCAAAGGGGGAGAACGTAATATTGAATTTTTGTACTGTTATCATATTTGTATCTTATTTTCAAAAAATTAAAAACAACAAAAATATTTTCATCACCCTTATTTTTTAAAAAAAGTGATATTCTAGTGAGGGGGAGATTAGGAGAAATTGTTCTTTTTGAAAATTCAAATTGAATTGTTTGCCATCATCAAAAGGGGGAGATTGTTGCGGATTTATAGTTTATGATTTTGATGATCGCAAACATTCCTTATTTCTCTACGATTGCCTTATGTGCTAACGTTTCAGGTCCACACGATTAGACTGCAATTTGGGACCAGCTTAAGATTGGGTTGATTAGGTCTGTGTTAGTTTGTAATCTTTCCTTTCTTGAGTCTATTGTATTTGGTGTGGGATCTGTTGATTTATAACTTGGAAGATTTCCTATTGTTCCCTATAAGATTTCTATTTTTGGTAATATCGGCTGGGACGATATCTATATCGTCCTGGACGATATGTCTAAAATCAGAAACCCTAATTAGGGCATCCTCATTAAGGCAGCCGTCATTGAGATCGGCCAGGATGATAGTCTTAATTCAGAAAAAATCAACTGCCATAATCAGTTTAGGAATTCTTTATTTTAGGAAATTGGCCATGACAATATTTATATAGTCCAGGCTGATCTATCTCAATTATGCCTAAATTTATCTGGTATCTTTGGAAAGCATTAATGGTTGATTGATACGATCACATCTTCCGGGACGATCTTATGATCGGCCAGGGCGATGGCCTGGACGATTGACTTCAGCCAGCACCAAATCAGGGCGATGATCAGGACGATTAAAATTGGTTTAAAACTAATCGGCCGGGACGATCGTTAGATCGGCCAGGACGATATAACCAATTTTCTTCTGATCATCCCAAATCGTCTCAGGTCGTTGAGCTGAATTTGAACTAATCGGCCAGGACGATATGCCTATCTTCCTGGACGATAATGTCGGCAACTTGCATTAATGAGCTCGTTTTGAGAGCTTCTATTTAAGCTATGGCAAGGCACTTTATAAGTGTCTTTGGCAGCCATTGTAGCTTCGTTCTTGTGGGGGAAACTTGAAGATAGAGCTTGAAAGGGAGTGAGGAAAGGGTGGATTTTGAGAGAGGGAGAAGATCCTGTGAGGGGGGACTCAAGGGAGTGTGGTGGGGGATCCACACGGTTGCTCCGGCAAGCTCGCACTTGAATACCGTCGGATTCAAGGCTTGTCTCGAGGTAAGTTCACCAAAGAAGAAGATCTCCTTGGTGTCAAAGGACCCGACGACTCCGCCGCACCGGGGAAGGTGGAAGTGATTTTGTAAGGGCTTCTCCGCTAAAGGAGAGACACTTGTTTTAGTGCAATACTTGGAGGGTGCCTCCAAGGAGTGGACGTAGGTCAAGGTTTGACCGAACCACTATAAATATAGTGTGTTCTTTTCTTATTATCGCTTCCGCATTTATTTTTCTTCCGCACTTATTTGTGATGAATTTGGTTGAGTTTTATCTTTGGTTTTAAAGTTATCCAATTCACCTCTCTCTTTCTTAGCCTTGGGCCTGTTCTATAGGGTCTAACATCTCTAACGAACTTTCAATGATGAGTGTTGAAAAGTTAGAATATGCTTGCATCTTTCCCAAGTCATAACTTGTTATTTAATGTTTTTTTTTTTAAAAAAAAAAAGAACAAACAAAATTTTTATAGTATTATGAGTGAGAATTAGTTTAGGGCATAAGATAATTATCAGTTACCTAGAGGAGTTTATATTGAATAATTAGATTTTTTTACAAAATGGGTAATATCTTTTACCAAATAGAAAAATATAACTAACAAATATAACAATTTTTTAGCTATGTGTAGAATCTGATTGGGTCGATCAATTTAGTTGAATTACTATTTAGGACCTTAGTTATGTTGGTTGAGCTCATTGAGGGGTTGCAAGGATCCTCCATGTGCTTGGGTTCTGGTGTTTTATACCCTTTTTTCGTATAGCACTGCAATGCTGTATAGTCAGGTTGGAGATAGACAGGGAGGAGGACCACAACACTCTATATTTCGACGCTCTTACGCTATCAATCAGACTAGAGACATAGAGTGGAGTGTCATGGAACTCTAAACATGGTGCCACAATATTGCAAGTGTTGCGTCACTTGGCTCATTTTATGTTTGTCTCTTTATCTATTATGTGTAGAGAACAATGTAAGGAATAAAGAGAGACAAGGAGAGAGTGACAAAGAAAGAGACGTGTACAAATTCTCCAAATTATTATAGTGCATTTTTTTTATTTTGTGTGGCTCTAGGGTCTTTTTCAAATTTGCCACATCAAATCCTAATAGTCTTTTTTTTCATTGTATTTTCTCCTTGTTTGTTGACTCTGTGTGGTTACTTTCCCAACACAATCTTGTGAAGAGAAACTTCACTTAAAACAAAAGTGCCTATTTATGTGAGAAAAGTCTAATTGTAAATAGAAATTATTATGGCACTTAGTGCAATTCACAAACTTAAAATATTTATGATAATTTTCCAATAGAAAAAAGTGCAGTCCAAATTTGAGATAATTAGTTTTATTCCATGTGCATGTGAATAAAAATTTAAAAATAAAAATTTATATTACCAAAATTTTAATTTTAATTTTTTGTGATAAAAAATAAACTAATTAATTTTATCTCTATAAGTAATTATAATTATTAATTATATTAGTGAATAATAATATATTTTTTAAACTTTGATAGAAAAAATGAGGGCAAAATATTTCAAAAAAGAGAATATAGATTTCTTCCTTCTACTACAATGTAAGTGCTTACATAATTAACAGAGGGAAAAAGTCGAAAGATTGTTCATTAGTACCATAATTGGCATGTAATAATGTCGAGGTGAAATTAAGAAATAAAAGTAAATCAATAAATAATCATTTTGTCCAAATTACACATTACTCTATAATAAAAGATTATTATAAAAGAATTGATCATTTCAATATATACGAAATTAATCATTATTCATTTACTATATCAACTAAACATATAAATAAGATCCATTTGTCAACTCAAGTTATATTATGCAAGCCCATCCTCTTTGTTGACCATTGTAATACAATTAAATAATAAAAAAATAATGAATAAGGTGTGAAATCATTACTTATGCTCTGCCCAAAATCCCTCTACTCAAATTGAATCCTTTATCACTACAATTATGTCATATACCTTGTGTAAATGGCATGATGTAGGATAAATTATTCTGTATGGAGTCCGGAGGTAGGTCTATGTCCAAACTCCAATAAAATTATGACACTTAGCTTGTACACATGGATATTAATTTCAAATTCATTATTTATTTTTTTTCTTGCAAGCCTGAACGACTCAAGGCCCAAAATATTCATGTTCAAATTTAGGATTTTGAATTAGCGCCCTTTTTTTAAATGAAATACCATAAAACTTTCATAGTTTTTAGGATTTTATCCCAATATATATTTTCATATATGATGAGAAAAGAGAAAGGAGGAAAAGCTGATGAAGATGATGAGTGGTTGGGAGGAGGAAAAGCTGATAAAGAAGACGCTATGCAGACATACGGGAAGAGAAGGAGGAATAGTTGAAGTTGAAAGAAGAACATGTTGCATGAATGATAGTTTTTTTTTTTTATTTATGTACATTTAGGAAATATAATGGGGGTTTTGAGGGGGCAGCACGTCCTGGTAGGGGTCCAAGGGGGCAGCATTCCCTGGGTACATGCTCGAAACAAATTTTTATTGTAAGAGTAATTTTTGAAGTTCTGTTTATTTTCAAAGTTTGTAAGTTGTTTGTACTCCATGATTTGCAGTAGTAAAAGCACAGTCGTTTGCACTTAGTGATTTTCAGTGATAGTTTTATTCATTTAAAGCCTTCTCATCTTTTTTCACAAATATGTATTATAGAAACTTGAAAGCTTTCTCAGCTTATTTCTATGCCTTAGCCTCTCGGCGCTGATTCTCGGTACACATAATGGGCACTCGATGCCATTCATTATCGGTAGGTTGCGAAGGTGTATTGACCAGTACCGACCAGTATTGAGTGGACTAAGCATGATACCAAGCACTGTAGAGAGGTACCGACCAGTACCGAGCAATACCGAGCGATAATAAGTTTGGGTACCAAGAGATAAGGAGCATTACTACTACGCGATCATCGATATAAACATTGAATTGATATTAAGGGAAAAATACTAATCATATTGATTCAGATGTAAAAAATCTGATTAAGAAATATATAGTTATTTAGTATTGCTTATTAAGCGGTACCGAGCAGTACCAAGCATTCGTGCTGAGAGTTCATCAGTATAAACATTGAATTGATATTAAGGGAAAAATGATGTTTGGTACCATTATGTACCAATCATATTGATTAAGATGTAGGAAATATGGAGTTTGGTACCGCTGCTAAATCTATTTCATTAATATTTAATGATCATTTAACAATACCTTCTAAGGGATGGTTAGTTCAAGATGCTGAACAACAAAGTTTTCTTTTATAGAAAAACAATCATTATGGGAATGCACATGTGGTAGAAAAATTATGTATGACCATAGGTACCGAGTGATATTGAGTGGTATCGAGCATGTACCAAAAATCAGTAGTGACAATTATTTATCATTCATTTTTATATACAGATTCATCACTAGAGAGAAACCAAGCGGTACCAAGTATATACCAAGTGGTACCGAGCATGTACCAAGTAGTACCAAGCATACAACTAGCAGTACCAAACATGTACCAAGCAGTACCGAGCATGTACCAAACGGTACCGAGCATTTACCTAGTAGTACCAAGCATGTACCGAGCAGTACCAAAAATGTTCATAGCTTATACCTAGTGCTACTTAGTGGTACTTAACTGTAACGAGCATGTACCTAGTAGTATCGAGCATGTACCTAGTGATAACGAGCATGTATCTAGCAGTATCGAGCATGTACCCAGTGGTAACGAGCATGTATCGAGTACGTACTGAGTAGTGCTTGAGCAGTACCTAGCAGTACCGAGCATGCACCTAATGGTACTTACTGGTACTTGGCCATAACGAGAACACACCTTGTAGTACCGAGTATGTACATAGTAGTACTAAGCATGTACCTAGTCGCACCGAGCATAAACCTAGTAGTACTGAGCATGTACCTAATAGTGCCGAGCATGTATCTAGCAGTACCCAATGGTACATGACAGTACACAATATTTAATTGAACAAAATCTTACATAAACGAAAGCAAAAAATGAGCTTTTCTTTATTCTTAAATGAGCAATACTAAATAATTGTCACATAAAATTTTATAGAACATGCGTTTAATACTAAACATGACAGAGAAGAAAGAGAAAAGTGAAAAATAATTAATCTGAGAGAATAATTACATCACATACCATCTTATAATAATTTTTACATAGTTTATTTACATAAATCATTTTTTCCCAATTTATAAATTCCTCGTTCAAATATTTAAGCTTGTTTGAGAACTTCATATGCCTTGAAGATGAACACAATGTTGTTGTATTCTCCTTTACGATAGATTTTTCTATTAAAAAACTAAGCTCGTTAAAACATAAAAAGGTATATTCTCTCATAAACATTAAAAAGAAGTGATTATGTAAGTAAAATCACCTTTACTCTTAAGATTTCTCCTTCTCCAATGCCTCTGAAGAGAATGCAAGGTCCTCCAAACTAATCTCCATCTTCATTGTCTATTTCTCTTTATTTTTTTCTCAACAGGAACCAAAAATTCTATTACACAAAAAATACAAATATTTGAGCATTGTTGTGGGTAATTTATTTAAAAAAAAGACCGCCAACCAAAAAATTTGATCAAAAAACTTTTGGGCAGGGTCAGACTGGCAAACAATAAAAAATTAAATTATGGAATAGAAATGAAAATCCACATTCCAATCCGGCTGTCACAATTTTATTGTAGTCCGGACATAAAATTAGGTTAATTTCTGTGAATGTAGGCCTATGTCGCCTGCGTGACCCTGCCATTGTTCATGTTGTTAAAGCGAGACAGAGATGAAACCCTTTGCTTTTCTCATGCTCAAATCCTGCTACCCAAGTTCATTTCTCTGTGCCGACTCTACCTCTTATCATATATCGAAGCCGCTATATCCACACGACGATGCAAACCTTGATCACAGCCTCTTCCCTTCTCTCTTTGAATCCTCCCACCTCCGCTCGCTGAAGTTGTAGTTTCCGACCTCAAACTAAGCTCGACGTCTAGCATTTAAGCTCCAACCTTTTCTTCTTCATTTCTTTCCAGTTCACGATAGGGCCCTCTAGCTGAACTTCCGAAATAGCCATCCAATCCGAGAGCCCCGTGTGTCTTTAATCCGTCGACCAAAATCTAGCTGCATTCTTGGCCCCAATCCACCAAATTTAAAACATGACACACTCCATTAAGCCTTCAAAAGCCCATTTCAAATAGCACAAAATTAAAAAAATAAATAAATAAAAAAAAGTAAATCTCCCTTTTACTGTGCCCTTGATTATTTGCAGTGGTTATTGTTGTTAGATAATATATTTAACATTATTAGTTTTTTTAGCTAATTATGCACATTATGATTGGTGATTGTAAATATATATATATATATAAGATCAAATAAAAAAATAAAATGATATAAAAAAGAGAAAGGGGAAGAGAAAAAAGTTTGAGTGCATCTTCATAGCTGTCGACACTTGTCCTCGCAAAGATATAACATTCTAAACTTAAATCTAGCATTCTATGTTTAGGGTATACTAGAAATCATCTATATCTACTTTTTTCTAGCGTGCTGGGATGAGAACCTTGTGCGGCATTTATGAGGAGGCGGTAGGCCCTGCACACTTTCTCGTAGCATGGTGGGGAATCTTCTAAGTACCCTTAAGCACTTGCGTAGCATGTCGGAAAAAGAATTGCACATTTCAAACAGGTACCTCGAAGACCCATACACACTCTCATAGCATGAAGGGATTAAAAATTTACAACCTCGATGTCACCCGACACATACCATACACACTTTTCTCTAGCTTGGCGGGAGGCTCAGGCTCATAAAATTTCTAGTAAATAGTGGAGGCTGCAAAAATTTAGAGCAAATGTAGAATACCTGAACTTAAATAAAGAAAAGTAGGTGATTGTACCTGGACTTTATTTTAAACTGAGAATAGAGAACATAACTTAAATAAGGATAGGGAATTAAACTTGATATTTAAAAAAAACAATGTAATTTGCAAAACAATAAAAATTAACCATACGAAGTAAAGGGCGACTGGTGATCAAGCTCTCAAGTGCACATATATAATTAACAGTGAAAACAAGATGACTCGTGATACTCAACAAACCAATCTACAAATAAAAACAAGCGACTCGAAGATTCTTACAAATGAAGGCCTTGTGACGAATATCAATAAGCAAACGGGAAACTTGTGTCGAACACGATTCCAAGCAATTTACAAATAAGTGCAAGTTGGCGTGTGATCCTCCCACATTCAATGCAAGTTGACATATAACAATGCAAACTTTCAATGAATATGGCAAGTATATTAGGTAATATGTAAATGCTAGCAGGAAGAAATGGAAATTTCATTTACAAATCATCTAGCGACATAACAAAGGTATATGGTATAAAAAATAGATTTCTAGTAAGCGATAACAAAGATGTGTAATGAATACAAAAGTCTCCATGATGTTGATCTCAACTTATAATCCAATTAACACACAACCTGCAAGCAGAGGACAACATGTTTGTAATACATATAAGGTCCTATGAATCGTTGAAGGAGATCGGTCATGCATACAATGAGCCACATATGGATGACAAATGAGAATATGCAGTGATTTGCTCACAAGAAGAGTGTGAAGGATGCACAATAAAAGTAGAGGCATTCTTACAGCATATGCTTATTAACATATGAGAAAATAATATCGATATCCATGAACTTTGAAAGTTGATATGCAAGGAAGGTAGCAATTTGTCAGCCAAAGCATACAGAGAAATGGGAGATGATCATCACACACCCAACAACCAACATAAGATGGCAAATGAATATATCAATCTACTTCGTAAGCAATGATGATTTGTTTGTTGTGAATGTGAAAGGCTCCTTGCAAACACTAATGAAAAGATAAGCGTAGTGGGCATAACTCACTAGCAGTCAACAGTAATTCATAAGTTGTTATATTTATTCTCCTAAAAGTGGTGACAGATTGTACACAACATATATGGTAGTATTCTCACCAACATATCCAAAGGAGTGGCGACTAACATAACAATCTGTCTACAAGTAGAAGTAAGAAGGCTTGTAATGATTGTAGTGTAGTACTTACAAATAACTACAGTTGATGTAGTTTATATGCAAGAAGCAATGATAGAGTGTTGTAAGCATCATAGACCCCCATGAACACATATGCACATATGATGCATCACTGTCAGTAGATGTGAAATAATAGCAATAGATATCAGCACCCTTAAATTGTGGTGGTTGAAATACGATGAATGTGATGATTATATGAATGAATACATCTACCTTCCTACATGTACCTGAAGAGGATGTACTACAAAAATCAAAGACTGCAACAAATACAAACACACCTACAAGTTGTCATAGCGATTGTAGAAGATTCATCATACATTCAACATGCCATGCATAAGAAAAATATACATGAGCTACAGTAAAATGTAGCATCCATAGGCAATAGTAAGATATTTGTTAGTGCACGAAAATCTAACTGTAAAAAGCAACGAGCAACCCATAGTATGATGTCATGTTATCAAATCCGTAATATCCCTATAATGGTCATAAGGCGTATATGAGCTTCCAAATAGAACATTGTATAAAAATGACAATTGCCCGTAATGCTGATCAGTGTCAAATATTTTAAAAATGTCCCCTAAATACTTGCATGGGCCCTATCGAGCATGTTATGGGTACACACATGATTCTAGGGATATTGCACCGGTCAAATGATGAACCCAAGTTTGAGCCTGATCCTTTTATATAGGTAGATAGGAGTCTATATTGCTCAAACCATCAAACAAATAAATGAAAGCATAAAAACTGGCAATAAACCCAATCCTCTGCAATGGTTAGATAGATTCGAAAACGTTTAATGGATAATTATAAAAATATAGCCTTAATACCCGCATGGGCCCCAACGAGTGTGTTACACATGTCACGTATGAGGATGCTGCATGGGTCAAGAAATGAACTTAAGTTCAAGTCCAATCCTTCTCCTTGATATGACAAGAGTCAACATGACTTGAACCAATGAACAAATATACGATCATAACAACGACAGGGATATTTGACTTTGTAGATATAGATCCAAAAAAAAAATTTATCGTTCATGTTAGGACTATAATAATTAAAATTCACTAATAACAACATAAAGCCGATAATGAACCAATCCCCTGTTAGCAATTAGATAGAATCAAAAGAGTAGTCAATATCATAGTAACTAATGACTGTTTTGATAAGCAAGACATTTTTTATGTGTGATGTTAAAATATGAAGAAAACAGTGAAGCTCCATGAGATCCGACAACCGGCTACCCGCCATGAAAGCCACGCACAAGTAGAAAAACTAAAAAGAAACACAGGAAAAGACTTCCCTAAAGATGGAGCCATGGCGCAGCAGACAAACTCCCTGGAACCACTCTAGTGAAGCTCCCTGAGATCTTCAAGAATGGAAGTAAACAAAAGCCCTGCAAATAGAGCAGCCAGAGGGGCCTGGAGCTAGGGATACTCTAGTCGAATGGGAAGGAACAGAGGAATTTCGGAGTTGGTAATGTCTCTGTATAAGCCTCAGATGGACTGACCCCATGAGTTAATTAGGTTTTGGAATTTTAGAATCCTTATTCATGACAATTGTCATTTTATTCATCTTCGTGATAGAACTTATTACATGATGACGTTATTCTCCAATCATTTTTGAAATTTGTAAAAATAAATATATTATACATGCAAACTCATAAAAGAAGTTACTAGAAAATGTGACAATTATGAAATTTTATACAAACTTTTATAATGATCACCAATATTTCCTTAATCATTTATATTTTTCTTACTCGTGGAGATCAAATAAAGAGATGGTTAGAAGGAGATGAAATAGTCTTTTAAGAGGGAGAGAATTGGATTAGGTAAGTCAGGTTTTTCCAATCTCTCGAACAATATGCCTTCCATCCTTGCTTGAACATAACCAAATGAAGCCACATCCTGCAACATTTTATTCATCGTCCTCTCCAAGACAAATATTGAGCTTCCTATACTACTAACAAGTTGTGGTAGAGATGATGTGGGTCTTGATAGCTCAACTAAATAATACTCAGAATTTACTTAAGATAGCTCAACAGTTTGTAATAATTATATAAAATAGTTATAGAACTGTCATTGAGAAGTACCTATATATTTTTTAAATTATTGTGATTAATTTGCCTTTTTATCTTTTGAAAAATTAGTCAATTAACTTTCTTATACTTATCTAGTTATCCCACTCTAGCAAATATTTAATATAAAATCTCTCATCATAAAAATGCATGAAAAAAAGCTATAAAATTATACAACAACAACATTATCAACCTTTTATCCCACTATGTGAGATCAGCTACATGAATACTCTTTCTTCATTGTCATGTTAAGAGTAAAATTATCATTTAAATCTAATAAAAATATAATTTCTAATACTTTCTAGCCAAATCTTTTTATGTCTACTTCTACCTTTTTAACATACACCAAATCTAATACATCTACTCTCTAACCAGCTCATCGAAAGGCCGGTATTTTATATGACCAAATCATCTAAGACGACTCTCTTTAAAAAAGTAAAATTATTGTCAAATAAAATGTGCTAATTGTCCAAAAATGAATCCTTAAAAAAATTGCCCCAAGTAAACTTCTTGCATTTAGAACCATAATCAAAGGGTTATCTACAATCTTATAGAGAATTCCAACGACACCTGCTTTGGGAATTTTGCTTGTAATTCTGGCGGATGATTATCGCCATAAATAGATCACCAAACTCGTTGTATCATCCTTTTCTATGATTATTTCATCGGAAACCTGTAGCACACAAAAAAAAATTACAGCCTTGCCTCAATTATTCTAGAACATAACATTTCTACAATAAGAGTCAATCAAAATAGTTAATTTAAACATTTCTACAATCACATTTCAACATTTCACAAGAGTATTAATGCTAAAGTAATTACACATTCAAATAAAAGAAAATGTTCAAATACTTCTACAATAAACGTCTAGTTTTTATACAATAAGAACTCAACATAAAATTGACAAACATATATAGTCTTGTCAAAATATGTATTGTCATTCTCTTATGTCAATGCTGATTGCTTTCTGCTAAACTGCTCCCCCTTTTCTACAACACGTCCAATATCTAACATTGTTGTATCTACATATCAGCTTGTGATTTTCGAGCATTCTCTAGCTTTTCTTTCTAATATCCATATCACACTTAAGCAACGAAGACCTACATGTAAATAGATCAAATATTTTTCTCCATCTAATCATAAAAATATTACTTAATAGCTTAGAGGAAACTTCCCAACAACTTCCCACTCTCTCAAAAAGTATATTAGATAAATAAAACATATATCATGATAGCTTATTATAAATTTTAGAGGTAATGTTATATTTATCCTAATAGCTATTAGTTTTAAACTTTGGTATGATATTTATTATAAAGTAAAAAAGTATAATTTCCATGATGATCAATTATAAATACTATACATAAGGCGTATATTATATGATTAAGTCGGTATGAAATAAAGTAAATTTTTCTATCAAAGATTATTGAATATCTTAATCTAATTATAAATTACATCCATGATTCATCATTTATGAATCAATTATTATAAATGTTATTTGATTGATATGTGTATTAGCAACTTTGGCTGCAACTTCAAGAAAAGTATCTGATCATCTAGCTTTAAGAAATGTTAAATTGAGGGTTAGCATTGGGCAATATACACCTTTAAAGCCTAAAATGAAATGACCCAAAAAAAAAATAACATACTTGAAATGTTCTATAGTATCAAATAGAATATCAATTTTGGCTCTAACCATCGAATATGTTTGATTATGGAAACTTTCTAGTGTTTTTAAATATTTTTTAGAGATAAAATTAATTCAATAAATATCAATGCCAGTTGTTGTCATCCCCAACTCAAAAATTTTGTTTAATTCATATAGATGCAACTCCTTCCTAATATCAACTATCAAATATTTGCTAACTTCTATGTGCATTTAGGAAAGATTCTAAGACTTAAAATATGGTATAAAATACTTTTGAACTTTGCATTTGGATGAAGTGCTTTGATACATTGGTAAACAATATGGAAAGTCACACTTATTCAAGAAAAATGCCTACAACTAAATTAGTATTCACATATGTTAAAGCATATTTTGAGGTATCCCATATTCCTAAAATTTGGAGAACTATGACCAAAAAATTATTCGGAGAGTAGAATCGATAGAGAAAACTTACCAAACACCATTGAAGGGTGAGTAGAGAGGATGAATGGCCTTGGAGAGGAAGTTGGACAGAGTAAAATCATCGAGAATGGCCAATTGGAAGCAGTTAGACCGAGCGGTGAATGGTAGAGGGTTTTTGCATGAGAATGGATGTAGGAGATTAAATTTACCTAATTAGATGTACGGAGTAGGGAGCAAAATGTTGATAAAGGACCCTTTCCGGCAATATTTTTTAGCAAAATTTTTGCCGTAAGTTTACCAGAGAGAATTCCATTAGCAAATGCCTCTAGTTTTAAGTAAGCAAATGATATTGCGGCAAAAATACCACTGATAAAAGTACAACGAACATTCTGCCAGAAAAATTTCCAGCTAACTTAAAACACGAGTCATTTGATGGAAAAATATTTGTTGGTAAAATTACCACAGAAATTATGTTGGAAGATCTTCGAAAAATGTCATGAATATGTCCATCATCAA
Organism: Dendrobium catenatum; assembly: GCF_001605985.2. Lineage (NCBI taxonomy): Eukaryota > Viridiplantae > Streptophyta > Magnoliopsida > Asparagales > Orchidaceae > Dendrobium > Dendrobium catenatum. The sequence goes on from NW_021318711.1 coordinate 893,164, forward strand.
ATCTGCCTATAATCCCACTACTATTTCCAGCGAATTATAGTCCATCGAAAATAGACATTTTTCTTATAGTGTTTTTCTTAACAACCAAAATGGTCCCATTTCAAATGATTCATTTGCTCAAAGAAGATCAAAGCCATAGCCACAGCTATGGAAATGGATCACCTCGCTTGGGTCCGGATTAGGGACCAAACTACCTCGCATGGGTCTAAATCAAGGAATGTTTCTTCCAAGCTTTCTTTATTATTTGTGTTCTTCTCTCTTGGATGTGATAGTGGTTTTCTCTCCCTTGATCTTTCCTCCTCTTCGATGGCGGTTAATCAAGTGTGTCTAAGGGACCCTAGCTGCCATATCCCAAGATCTAAGTGAAAGAACATCTTTTCAATTCTTCTTTTTTTTTTCTTTTTTTTTATATATAATATTCATTCATTTATCAACTTGATCAATCCATACATCGAGAGATGATTAGTTGCATTAAAAATAAATAAAATACAAAAAAATATAATTCTCTTTACTATTGTTAAAAAATATAATCTACAACTATAATCTAAAATAATATATATAATAGCCACACTTACTACAAAAATACATAAACCAATATTTGATATAATAGTACACAGCCTCAAGCTACAAGCTCCTTACCTGAAATCATTTAAAACGTATAATGAGCATAAAAAGTCTAGCAAGTAACCAATACTCCATCATAGCTTTCAATATAAGGCAAAAGTTTCAATATGTATACTCAGTTCTAATTAATATCAATCATAATTAATATGGACAATAAAAATCTCAAAAAATAAATAATAAAATTAATATGATCAGTATAATCAAAAGAGATCTATCAAAGATCAAACTATAAAAAGAATCAATTAAAAAGACTACCACCAAATGAATCTTACCAGTATGTTATGCTATGTTGTATTAATATTAATGTCATATTGAGCCATAAGTTTGTTATTCAGTTTAATGTACTATCAAGTAAATATTATCATGATTATAATTATGAAAAATAAGGCATGACTTTCAACTTTAATATGGTGTTTTCAACATTCTTATCCCAACTACTTCTCAGTTGGTCATCAATCATATTAATTATTAATTATTCAATTAATTAATAATCATTATAAATGGATATTAATAATCATTAAGAGTCGTCACCCTCTGTCCATCGGTGTAATTCAATCAATCACTTACGAGCTACAACTAGGATTACACTACTAACATATTTATTTTAAGGAAAGTTTGTCAACCCACCCTCTTACAAAGGGTAATATATTCATAGAGCCAACATATATTCATTATAGTGTTAACAACCAGCCTTCCTTATATACAAATGATATCTTTTCTATACAATGTAATTTAATATCATAAGTCAATATCATATATGAATTGCATTAATATATAAATACATGGAAAACAATAAAATTTTGTACATTAAATATTTGCTTCAAAAAAATCATATATTTTAATTTAATAGATGAAAATTCAATATGTTATTGTCAAAATATTTATATTAACGTGCTCTATCACATACAAGAAGTTATGCAGTGAACATTTTATCAATATAAATTTATCTTCGATAAAGGAAATACAAATTTAAAAAGAAAAATAACAAAAATAGAAAATTATTGAAATAGGTTAATAGTTCCTTATAATGATACAAGCAACTATCCCAACAGAATCGAGTACCAAAAATTGCTCCGCGGCCTCCAAATCTCTTTTTCTCTCTCCTCACTTTCTTTCTTAATTTTCTCTAATTTTTCTTTACAAGTCACTATTAGTCAAATACATTAAGGAAAAGAGGATTTTAATAAAGCATTGTAGTGAAATCAGATATTTAAGATATTTAAAATAAAATATTAATATAAATTTTAATATAACTATTTAATATAATCAATTTTTGAGTTTATTTGCCTTAACAAGTCCATATTCAAAGTTTGGGCTATGGGTTGGGAAGTTCTTCTTTGAGGACTTTGTTGATTGGCTTTGGATGCCTCATTGCTTTTTGGATTGGCTCTTCAATTTAGGTTTGGTTTTTTTCTTCCCTAGTTGTTTTTTCTCATGATTATTGTTATAGTTTGGATTGTAGGCTCATTAAGTTTTATTTCTAATGATGTATTCTAGAGAGATTTTAATCCTTTAGGATCTTGTTCTCATTTTTATTTGTGACATGTAGGCCCCTTTGAAAATTTTATCCAAAAAAAAAAAAAAAAAAGATTCATATACTATCTAAATGGCAACAAAAAATTATGAACGATTCTAAGTTTTTCACAATATAAATTGGAAGTTTTTTTAAAGGAAAAAAAAAACATAACCAAAAGAGATTCATCTCGTAATGTATTATTAAAAAAACAATAATTACAATTCTAGATAGATGGAGAATTTGTCATAATAGAAAAAGGACCAACAAAAGCATTCAAGATGAATCTGAAGCAATACAAGCAGTTATTTAAGAAGAAAGCGAGTCATCGACAGTCTCACACTTCTCCAATTCAAACCTAGTAAAAGTTATTTTAAGCCTCTTAGAATATGATATTATCCTGGGAAAAAAAATAATCATTGCAACCATAGTTTAATGAATCTTTAAATAGAATTAGTATCTATATATCTTCTACTTCATCTCCAGCAATATCACATTTTCGTCAATGTTATTGTTAGCTTGTTCTTCACTTTCCTCTACCTCCAGCAACTTTAACTTCTATCTACTCGGGCACTCATTAGATTTATTCTTGGATTGGAAACATTGAAAACATTTTTGAGTTTATTTGCCTTAACAAGTCCATATTCAAAGTTTGGGTTCAATTTATTATCTTGAATACTCACAGCTGGGATGGTTGGGTGATATGGTTGTGGCAAAGCTAAAGGCCTGTTAGTCAGTGGTTATTCGATTTATCACCTTCCACTACTAATTCAATGAACTGGTAATGTGTTGAGTACAATTTTGAATGCCAGTTGAGTTGAGTTTTGGATTACAAATCAAAATTAATAACCTTAGATAATGACCACACCGAGCTTAGTTCCAATTTGTTGTATAAGATGTCATTTAGGCCCCCAATATATCGTGCAAAGATTTGAATATGAGATTCATTAAGATAGATCCATGCACTCAACTTATAGAATTCTTCTGTACATTCACTTATAGAATGAGCCCCTTTCACACAATGCTGATATTTTAGGTAAGTTATTTGCTCAAAATCAGTGAGAAGGAAATGAGCCCTCAAAAGCTATTTCATTTTATACCAACTCCAAATCCGCCATTTTCCCTCTCTGTCTCATATTCATCAATTGGTGCCCACCAAGCACTAGCACCTTCTCTCAACCTAAAAGCAACATACTTCACTTTTTTGTTCGGTTCAACCTCCATGTACTCAAGGAAGGTCTCAACAACACATTCCTAATCCTAGTAGTCCTCGATGACCAGACATCCAACAAAGAATGAAATCAGTGTCATGGTATCATAACGCTGCTCTGAATCAATATCGTAGAGAGCTTATTGGTGATATAGACTTTCTCTTTGATAGTGGCAGAGTCATAATTTTTTTAATCAGACACAAATTGATTATTTTAAAATTTGTATCGATATTTCTCCAATAGCTACTAATAATTTTTAATTCTAAAATTTAGGGGGTTCATAAATTAATTTTTTTATGAAAATTATATTTATATAATTGAAAATATATTATACATAAAAACTTAAAAATTATTTCAAGTGAGATCATTAGCTCGCTCATGCCCCCTTAATTCGTCCTTTTATTTACAATAAAACCTTAATGTGTTTCGAACTTATCAAATTATATACTGATCAGATGAAGTCAAAAAATTCATTAAGATACTTTGCAAAGGGCTTCAATGTTGACGCCTTTGGCCCCACTCACTAAAGCATGAGCTAGAGATTTGAACTTTTTTTTAATGGATGAACATAGGTTTAAGAATTGTATAATAATTATGGATGAACATACACATGCTTGATGCATGCTGATAGTGGCAGAGTCAAAATTTTTTTGGTGTTGGGGCATAATATTTAAAAAAATACTTCAAAATTACAAAAAATGTAAATTGCATAACTGATCATTACACAACTCTCATTGATTTGTTGGTTGGAAGCTTTGGCTAGCAACCAAAGGTCTTGTGTTCTATGGTTGCGTAAGTGATTGGTATGTGAGTTTGCCTAAATTAGCCTAAATGTCCTCATATTTAAGGAATATGGGATTGGTTGCATCAAAGCTTTAAGGTGTACGTTGTGCGGCCCAAAAGGTTGGCAAAACTCACAAGCCTTAAATGCTTCCATTTACAGAAGAGAGAAGAGAACAAAAAAGAAAATTGAAGCCAAAATGAGAACCAAACGGGTTAAGTTGAAGAAAACTTTGTGATGATTCTACTTTGCAAGGGTCTAACACTAAATAAAAATCATCACAACAAGCAGTCTTCATTCTTTTTAAGTATAGGCCCTTCTGCGAAGAAAGAAGACATTTTACCTCTGAAAATCAAAATTCTAACCTCCTACAATTAATGTTATCATTCTCTCTTTATTATAAAGAAATTAAGTACATTTTAATAGTTTTCATCAAATCATATAAAGTTGCCTTCATTTGATATTTAATTATTTCATAAAATTTGGATACAATTGAACTTTTTTTTTTTCATGACTACATTCATTGTCCCACACACTCCGATTTTATAATCAACATGACAAAAACTATTCATTCCTACTATATCAATACATTGCATTTAACCCAATTCAACTTGATCGATCCATCACTAGCTACAACCATTAGTCCCAAATCCAATTCTTAAGTTCCCCACATCATAGACTACATTGAATGTGCATTGCAATCATTTTTTGTTGAAAAATGTTGTAGAGGGGGGAGTAGGCAGTGGACGGTAGGCGACTAATCACTATGTCAGTGTCCAAAATGGTTTCAGAGCCTGCTTATTATAGTAGGTGAAAGGGCTAGCCTTGCACCCGTAATAGAAAAGGCAATGAGATTGACAAAGTAGAAGGATGGCAAGTTTGGGTTTGTAAGCATCAGTGTATACTTCACATCAGAGACAAAGCTACCTAGTTTGAGATATCCAACTGAGTTGGAATCTGATGGTAGACAATATGAGAATACCCTGTAATACAATTGATCTATCTGGGAAATAATTTAAACAGCCCCCGGCCAAGGCCTAATAATCCATCTTCTTGTCTGAAATCCTTGTTGTTGTTGTGTCCACAGCCATAGTGGAAGTTGTACATAGTACCTGAGTAGAATGTCAAGGTGTCTAGAATGAGAGAGCCTTTAGTATAAGAATTGTCATCATATTTTATCTCGTAGAGACAGGTGGAGGTAGAGGAGCAACCAAATCGGTCGGTTTGATTGAGTTGGGTACAATAGTTGGAGTAGCATGAGATATCAATGAAGGTGGATGATTGGGTTGGGTCATAAAATGGGTCATTTTGGGTATGACAATTAAACCAGGAGACACGTTGGGTACAAGTGAGATTGGTAATTGTGTCAAATATAGCTGAGAATTACTTGGTAGCGGTGCCTAGGCCTATGTTGACGATATAGTTGTTGGTATCAAGAGCAAGGCCGATGTTTGTTGGAACTCTTGCCAAAAGAGATCCGCCAACAGGGTTGAGGTTGGTGGTGGCGTTAGCGGCCCGGTGGTGGATGTAGTCCACGCGGGCTTGGTCCCGACAGAATAGCTCCACATGGGATGGGTTGTCTTGGCGTGCCCGAGATGAGCCCTAGCTGTGCCGGTGTACCACGTTGAGCTTGGAAGGGGTCGTGCCTATCACAATTGGAATAACTAATTAATGTACATATTGAGTTTTTTTTTTTTGGCATCATGATTAAGCTTTTGATATCTATCAAATAAGCTTAATCTTGTGATATCTATCAAATGAGTTAAATTGCTACATGATTTCTTAATATTCTAATTAATTTATGAAAAAAAATAATCTCTAATATGGTATTTAGAAATTATTGAAATTGCTCGCAAACTTTTATCAGGCACAGAGCAAGAGTTGCTCAACAACAGTGATTTGACGTTAATGACATGGTGTTCTCCAATAAGCTCTTGCACTGATACTAGAAAATTCTTCTCTATTAGAAGCAAAAAAGAAGATTGAGAAAAATATAACAGGAGAGTAAAGAAGAAGTCGCCATGAGAATAGAACTTTGAAGCTTTGCTTAGGATAACTTGAAGGAGAAAGCCAAAAGGAGGTGAGGTTTTATAGGCAGTTAATTATTGTGAATGATGGGGTTATTAGGAATTTAGTTTAGAAGATAAGTCATTATTTTAAGGGAAGATTATGAGGTGTAAGAAGAGATCAAATAAGGGCTTTGGCCTATAAAGACAGAAACAAATGTCTATTGCTTGGGCTTGTACTTATATTAACAACTTGCTGATTTTTTCTTAAGTTTAAGTAATTAATTATTTGCATTCCTATCAGTCCAAATTTGTTGAAAGGTGTCGGCCGTTGGAATTAGCTCCATATTTGATCAAGCATAAACATAACATCTAATGATGAGTGTTGAAAAGTTAGAATATGCTTGCAGCTTTCCCATAACATAACTTGTTATTTTTTAAAGGAAAAAAAGAGCACACAAAATTTTGATAGCCTTTTGAGTGAGAATTTATTTTTGGGCATAAGTTAATTATCAGTTAATTAGAGGATTTTACATCGAGTAATTATATTTTTACAAAATGGGTAATTTACTTTACAAAATTTAAAAAAAAAAAAACTTACAAATAGAACAAATTGTTAGCTTTGGTTAGAATTTGATTGTGTCGATAAATTAAATTTTTTTTATTGTATGGGATCTCAATTATGTTGGTTGAGCTCGTTGGGGGGTTGCACGGGCTCTCTATGTGCCTGAGTTCTTGTGTTTTGTACCCAATATTTTTCCTTTCCCAACACATTGTGACACTGTATAATCGGGTTGGAGATAGACAGAGAGAGGAGTATCAAAATGCTCTAGATTTCAACATTATTGCTCTGTTAGTTAGACTAGAGACATAGAGTGGAGTCTCGTGGCCCTCTAAACCTGGCACCGCAATGTTGCAAGAAGGCTAGACATTTTTATTTCTCGTTTCTCTTGTTTAACTTAAAATATTGTTCCCCTTTATTAGTTTTATTTTTCTCTTTATATATTATGTTTAGAGAACGGTGTAAATAATAAAGAGAGACAAGGAGAGAGCGAGAAATAAAGATATGTATACATTCTCCTAATTTTCATAGTGAATTTCTAGGTGTTGAGTGCCTCTAAATTTTTTTTTACGAATTTCAAATTTAAAAAATTTTCAAATTATATCCTGGCTTTCTTTTCCATTGCATTTTCTCTTTCATATTTGTAGATGCAGTGTGGGTTACTTTCCCAACACAATCATGTGAAGGGAAATTTCACATAAAATAAAAGTGCCTATTTAGGTAAGAAAAGGCTAATTGTAAATAGAATTTGTTATGACACTAAGGGAAATTCACAAAAATCGACTTCGTTGCATAGTGGATAAAAAAAAAACTTCTTACTATTTTAAATCGAAAGCTCATTAATAAGGAAATGAGCTTTTACCTTAAGCAAGTGACAAAAGAACGTATTGTAGAGAATAGACAGATTATGTACTTGTAGTTAGCTGGACAAGTTGAAAACTTATAAAAGTAGTGAATTAGCACTAAAAAGAATAGCTAAGTCCAAATTCTAACAATCAAAAGGATTGACATAATATAATGCATTATGGAACAGAGGGAAGAGGGCCATGGCTAATTAAATTCTCAAATACTATAATTCAGGGAATTGGCATTTTACTTGCATCAATCTTGGAAGGAAACATCCAAGATAGCCTTGAAAATTTTTGACAAGAGAAACGAGCCCACTATATGAGACACAATGTAATGAAAATTTACACTTGATAGAGGCCTTATATAAAAGAAATGATAATAAGATTTCTTCATTTTATTACAGTATACGTATGTGCTTACACTATTAACAGAATAAAGAGTCGAAAGACTGTTTCATAGTTCCACAATTGGCAAGTAATAATGATAAGGAAAAATTAAGAAATTAAAGTATCTCAATAAACTAATCATTTTCTCCAAATTACACATTACTCTATAACAAAAGATTATTACATAAGAATTGATCACTTCAATATATAAGAAATCTATCACTTTTTTTCTTTTTCTTTTTTTTTTTAAGAAATCTATCACTATTAATTTTCTATATCAAATAAATATGTAGATAAGATCCATTTGTCAATGCATGTTATAACATATAAGCCCATCCTCTCATTAGTTCCTCTTTTGTAAGGGGCAAATCATTATCAGAATGACTACAGCTTTTTATCTTAACTATAAAAATTGATCATATTCAAATGCAACAAGATCAAAAAAATAGCTAGACTTCATAATAATGAGTTGATTCCACTATCAACTATTAGCTAAAGACAAAAAGGTATTAGATCAGAAGATATCTAAAATAAAAGTAATAATACAAGAATCCAAAATTCATTAGAATCATAAACAGTACAATTTCATAAATCAACTCCTATGAAATCATAATCTAAATGCCTAATAAAACTCTTCAAACTTTTATAGAAAACTCACAAACTATCAAGGGAATCATAAGATAATTATAAATTTACATAAAAAATAAACATCAAGTTCTATCAATTGTGTACATTACCAAGAAAACTATGACATATATATATATATATATATATTGCACAAATCTATACATATACAATTGCCAAAGTTAGCCATCACCATTTATGATAAATTGTCCTCCTTGGAATTTGATAAGAAAAAACTCATTTAAGCATCATATGTTGTAAATTAATGGCATTCAATCAATATATCTATAGTTCATATACAAAGTTGTGAAAAAGTTATGAATATGTTACTAATTTTGCCATATGTTATAAAATAAAAATTTATATCATGCTACCAATTTCATAAATAATTTATTTTCCTTTTGGCTTTTTATTTTCTATACAAGCCTCGTTTGGATTGACCTTGAGTTAAATAGGTTTTTGAGTTTTAGAATCCTTATATGCTAGCTGGTTATAGCAAGGACACAATGATTGGCTTGTTTAGAAAGTGTAATGTAATACATGGAAATTGTCATTTTATTCATCTACATGATAAAACTTATTATATGATGACATTATTCTCCAATCATTTTTTGAATTTGTAAAAATAAATATTATGACATATGCATGCAACCTCATACAACCTCGTTTGGCTTGTTTAGAAAGTGTAATGTAATACATTATGCATGCAACCTCATAAAAGATGTTACTAGAAACTACGACTATTATGAGATTCCATACAAACTTTTATAATGATCAATACAGCCAGCCCACTCAACCAAACCAGACAACCCAAAGAGCTACAATCAAAATAATAGAAATCTCTCAAGTTAAATATCCCTATCTAATTATAAGAAAATTCCAAAAAGAAATGGAAATAGCTAAACACAAAAAATGAAGCCCAAGCTTAAATCAACATTCCTTGCACCCAGATGCCAAAAGATGATAAATGCAAAATAGAAAAAAGAAGACCAAAAAAAAAAAATACTACTACACACGAGTAGCCAAAAAATCTCATTGATGCCACCGATAACCATAGCTGCAAACATGCTCCACAATATATAGCAACAGAATAAGATCCAGAAAATTCATTGTCCCTCAGCAAATAGAGAGATCTCAAACCAAAACCCGACATAGAAAAGACACAAAGGGAACGAAAACCCAAAAGGAAAACTCTTAACAAAACCAAATTTGAGATCTAATAAAGAAGAATAACACATGGTTGAGGACCAAACCACTCACCAAAACAGCCAGCCTACTAAACCAAACCAGCCAGCCCAACAGGGGAAACAATAATTCTCCCAAAGAGAGGCAGCACAACAAAGGCTCCACCCTAACACACACCAGAAACCAAAAGAACAAAGAAATTTGCTCACCCAAACACTCAAACCACACCAAACAACCCAATGACCAAGCCGAAACATAGGCACCCAACTCACCAACCACCAGTCACAACGCACACCCAAACAAAATGAGGCAGCAGAAAACCCAAAAAGAAGCAAATAGATTACCCAAATATCCTACCAACAAAAGAGCACGATTACACAATCTAGCAAAATGCAGCAGAAGGTCGGCAAGCTCTCGCTCCTCTGCAGCGTGGACGTACTAGTTGCTTCCTTTTCTTCAGAACTCAACGCCCTTGAATTTTGGCCGGAAAATAATACACCAAAATTCTGCCAGATTAGAGAACGTTACTTGAAGGAGAGCGGTCAATATGAAAAAATGGAAAAATTTACCGAACAACAAATTCCATGCCAATCGATGCCTTCTCCTTCCTTTCCTTTGCTGACATTCCTTGAAGAGAAAGTAGCCATCAAAATCAAATTAATAGAGTTGCAGGAGAGGATAGATTTCCTCCAATGCCAAAGTACAGAGGAACTGGGATGGCTTCAGGCGCAACAAGCGATTTTCATGCCTTCGCAACAGCCGCAGTATCTTCACCCGCATCAACTACCTTCTCCATTTTTCCACTATATTTCTCCTCAGCTTTCTGTTGATTTCAGTATTCCATTACAACAAGATCTTCTCCATCTTCAGTAGCCTACTCCATTTGCACAATCTCTTCCTCCTCGCGAACAACCTAAACATGTTTCCCCATCTCTTACTCCTGAATAACCTTCTTTGTTTTTCCAATCTTTTTCTCCTCTGCTTACTGCTGATGCTCTGCTGACTTCACTGCTGCCTTCAAACTCACTTGTGTGGAGCAACTCGGATGACTTGAATTGGTGTGAAAGCCTTCTTATGGACTATGAAGTCAACCAACATTGCTGATTTCTTTACTTCTTTTATACAAACCTATTGTATAAAGTGAATGTTCTAGATTTTTTAGGATAAAATGAATAATAATCCTTGATGATTTAGTGCGAATGTGGGCTCTATTATTAGTATGGCTATAAATATAGCATTGTCTGATCTCTACAATTATTTATCTTAACTTTATTTGTTGTTTGTATGTAATCTCTAAGTATATATTTTTTCAATTACATATTGTATTAATTGACAAGTTACTTTTCTTGAAGAAAAAATTTCATACATTGTTTTCTTCCCCAAACTCATTGGAACTTGAGTGCTAGTTTGTATGCATGCTTATAAAGTTTGAAAAGCTAATTCTCTTCTTTTATGCACTTGAAAATTAAACAAAATAACATGAAATTTTGATTTGTTTATTTGGACTTGTCATTATGTTATTTGATAAATTATGACCCAAGACAAATAAATTTGAAATCTAAGCTGTATTAGTTCTTAGATAAATATAAGAATATTCTTATACTTGGTCGTAGTGTTATTATTCCTTATCCTTTTTTATAGCAGGCATGTAAATTTGGCTCTCATATTCAAAGCTTGTTCCTACTGGATTTACATGGGCTAACTAACTTTATTAATGAAGACTTGGTATCTTTTCAATTACATAAGGTTCAAAGGAACATAACAAGATCTTGGAGGGCTATTCAACTGCCTACATATGTACATATTTAGTTTGATTATGAAAAGAATAGTATATGCTCAGTGATAGTTTAGCAAATTAAGTGTCTGATTGGATTGGAATGCCTTTAATGCTTCTCTTGGTTAATCAAACGGAGGGGTGGGGTTGTTCAAAATGGGGAGTCAAGCTAACTATATATATATATATATCTCTCTCTCTCCAAGCTAGTTTAAAAATAAATGGAACTAGATATCGTCTTTATTTCAATTAATTGAAGTGAAAATTACATACACGCAAATTCTATCTGCTACATTTTGAGAAAAGCAAATTAAATATTAAATATTAAATACAAGCAAAAAATTAAATTAATAAAATCCCTTGCAATGGTTAATGCCACACATACAAGCTACTTTAAAGTACGATTAAAATATATAAGCTAGGCCATGCAAGCTTTGTTAATGGATTTCCACATGTAGTATGCTTAAACACTTCCACTCTATGGTGGAATTATTTAGAACCTTGATGAATTATGCTGTGAGGAAGATAGCTATCACAAAGTTTTCTCACCATGAAAAGCTTTTATTTACTTTATATATATATATGTTTGATTTAAAAATATATAGTTTTGAAAAATATTAATTTTATTTGGGAAAGTTTAATTTTTAGAATTTTGAAATCGAACACGTCATTATGAATGATATATCACCTAAGAAGGCGAACATATCGTTCCCTAATGGGTTCAAATTTCAGAAACTTTAAATTTATCCGGATTGTCGTAGTCAAACTCAAGGGGAGACAACATATGATCCTTGAAGATCAAAATGATATTTAATCAAATGCTTGACTATAATAATTCGAAAAGGAGATCATTATTTTCATAATAAAAATCACTATAGTAGTTGATATATCTCTCCTAAGAAAGAAGATATCAATCACTATTGATCATTTGAGAGTGATAATAATGAACTTTGGTTTAATATTTCCCAAAGAGAATTAATTAAGTGTTTTGAAAATTTTGATTTTTAAATCTAGATCTGGGTTTCTAAATCTCCTACGAGACCCTCGTAGTTAATTACATCATAGGAAATCAGAGTTTCCTACCGATACTCTCAATTGAAATGGCGATATGAATTTTATTTAAGATTTTCAAAGGTCTATGACAAAGGAGATAAGGGTGGGAATTTCAAGTGGGATTGGTTCAAGGTTGAGCACTTATGTTTAGAGTCAAAGGAGAGAGGGTAGGAGGTGTTTTGAGATTCCTAATCACTTCAAAAACACCTTAGACTATCCTAAGTTTTGGGCTTGAATTTGATTGAAAGTGATTTTTAGTTTAATGGCCAATTTTATTAGAAAGTTGGGATTCAATTCTCGGAGGTTGAGGTCTTATAGCCTGATCTTTCCTCATAACCTAAGTCTAAATTGGGTACCAAAAATCAGGGACCCAAACCTAACTAATGCAGTGCAAATCTGGACTTACCCTAGCCTGGATTGGGGAGCCAGCTAAACCACCTAGGCGCTTTAAAACCATGTATCCAGTCAATTAATGTAAGAATGGGTAGGGATGTTATTTAAGATATTTTTAATGAATTGGGGTCAACATCTAGAGCAGATCCTAAGTGACCCTTTAACATATGTTGGGTATTTGATGTCTAAGCAAATGCAATTAAATATTAGACTCTTTTAAGTTCGTTACTAATTCGATGCATGCTAATCGACTCGATTGAATGCATAAATCAAAATTAAGCAGTTTAAAAATTTGGCTTAGAGAATAGGTTTTTCCTAGAGATTGCACAACATCTCCTTAACAGATCTGCACCCTTATAGGCCAGGTGGTCTGCTAGAACCCGCAGGCGAGGAGGTGCCTAGCAAAGGAAAGAAAAATGCAATGAATATGCATGCGAACTCCCAGCAGTCCCGGGCTTATTTCTTAAATTTGTTAGAGTTGCTATGTGAGCTTAATGTTTTAATTTTTTTTAAGTAGAAAAATTTTTGAATGAGTCCTTATGAGCCTACGATCGGATTCCAGGCTAAATCAAAATCGACATGCAAGAAAAAAAGACTAGAAAAATAAGTAATTCTACTGCAAAATCAATTAAATAAATCAATCAAATTAAATGCTCAAATTGAATGTCCATAGGCAAGTGCCTTTTAATATTACATCCCAGAATTGCAGAAAAGTAAAGTGTCCGGGCACCACTGATAACAACCCGAATTTCTAATCATAAGACACTAGTGACTTTGAGAATGGGTCTTCTCGTTATCCTCTTCTCCATCCTTCTGCAACTCCTTGGATCATCGGGTTAGGATATCCAAATGAAAAGAAACTCCCCCTTGAACAGGGTGTTATCTTTCCTCTTTGGATATTTAAAGTCATCCTAATTTGGATCTCTAAATGGAAAGAAACTCTCCCCTAAGGGATGTTCCTTACTCTTTGGATCCCAAACTGGATGCTTACAATCCCAATTCTCAAAGAACTTAACATTACAACCAAAATCAAATCAAATTTATATTAATCAAAATTGAAAAATTTAGACTCGATCCTGCAGAGTTATCCTAATAATCAACAGTTATAATATCCCAAGCATTTATAATTAATCTCAAGTAGTTGATATTTAAAATTTAAATACTCAATCAATTACAACACAGAGTGCAGGAAATAAATAAGCAATCAATCAATTCTAACCTAGCAAACAACATGCATTAAAAACCACAAAAAACACAGCACATAACTGCAAAAAAGTAAGCACCGGCCTAGCCTTGGTTTTCCTAGCAAACCATCTAAAATGTGTGTAAAAAGATAGTGTGGTTTGGATGTGTCCTATGAAGGGAAATTTGTTAAATTTGCTTGAAGTTTGATTGGTTGGAAGGCTCAAAGGAATATTTAAGTTTGAGTTTAATATTAATGGCTTAAAGTTAATTTTAAAGTGTCTTTTAAAGGTTTTTTATTACCACCTTTGTTGCTCACCGAGGTTGTGAAGTTTATTTCACCTTCATTGGGGCTAATTTAATAGCCTCGTAGGCCTGGGTTACCCAATGGTAACCAATATAGTTAAATGATTTAAGTTGATTAAGGTTTGAAAGTTAATGAATTTTAATTAAAGTTGGTAGATTACTGTTTTTAAGATTGATTAAAGGTTTCTGGAGTTTTAAAGTGACTTTTGAGTTTTAAGATTTTGTTGGATTATTTTAATCATTTAATTAAGGGGTTAAATTTTAACTTTTTTAATTTAAGTTAAATTCTAGAAAATTAGTATTTTATTAAAATATTAGACCTTGAGATGAGTTGTTAGACACTAAGTGCTAAGGGCTAATAAAAGCCTTGAGAAGGTTCCATAAATTGATTAAGATAGCTAGAGGATTTTCAAATAGAGTGGATTAAGTTTAAGAGATCATTTGACCATCTTTGACCACTCTATAAGCTTGGTTTGACAATTTGACAAGTTCCCATGCCATGTGGCAGCTGAGGTGGCATGGAGGAAGGCTTTGGAGCTGATTAGGACTGCTAGAGAAGTTTTAAATAGAGTGGGTTAGCTCTAGAGAATGATTTGACTAGGTTTGACACATTTGTAAGCTCAATTTGACTGTTTGACCAGTCAAACAATCAAGTTGACTGTAGAGTTGGCATGAAGAGATGTCTTGAGATGATGAATTGAGTTTGGAAAGATTTGATGCTTGCAAGTTGGAGTTTGAATGCATGGGAATGGATTTAAGCTATTTTGACTAAGTCTTAATATGTTGACTTGCCAACTTAGCTTGAGTTTAATCCATATTAAATCAAAGAAGGATCAAAGCATTGAATAGGATGTGTTTGAAATCTCTTGAAGCAAATTTGATAGAAGGACATATGAAAGATAGGATTTGACCAAGTCAAAATGGATTGACGTTATTAAATGAACCATGGCTTGACTCCAAATGAGCTAAGGGGTATTCAAGGCATCAATTGAAATGGTTTTGAAAAGTCCTAAGCAATAGGATTCGGATTTGAAATGTATGAACACATGTGAATTAAGGCTTGACCATTGATTAAAGTTTGAGCAAGTCAAATCAAGGTGATTTGACTTCAAGTAGTTTTGAATATATTTGAATCATACTTTAAAGTGAGCTTGAGGGTTTGGAAAGCTTGATAAGGTTAAATGGGTATGGTTAACCCATTTAAACTCTTAAGGGTTCATTGAGTCAACTTAGTTTGACTAGGTTAAACAAGTTGACGCAGATGGTGGGTCCAAGCTCAACAAATTTGATTTGATATTTGAAAATTATTAGAAGTGGTTCTAAGTAATTCGGAGGTAATTTGGTTTGAAATTAATATTTGATCCCCTAAGGGGTATTTTGATCATTTTAGCTTCTGGTCAACTAGAGGTAAAAGTGGGTCTACCAAAATACAGTTTAATGATTAACAAGTCAGGATTAAGGGTCTGGAAGTGATTGGAGGCTTTGGAGAAAGCTCCAAGGTCAGGATCCACTAGGTGACGGGTCCAGTGCCTTAGACTATAAATATTTGAAGGTTTTACAGCTTTTAGATTTTGATTTAGTTTTTGGGTTTAAAGACCTCAGAATGGGCTCAAATTTGGAGGGTTACCTCTATAGACATGTCTTATCACTTTGCAAGTGATAGACTCTGAATCAGAGGCCTTTTGACTAGGTTTTGAAGTGTTTGAAAAATCCTTGGAAAAGGCTTTTAGGACAAGGCCTTTGGACTTGGGTTTGAGTCTGGATTTCTGGATTTGAATTGGATTTTGAGTTTGGATGAGTGGATTTGAATTATCCATATGATTTATGATCATTTGGGATGATCATGAGTGATAGGATATGATTGAAGTTTGATAGATGGAGGATCATAGTTTGAACTGAAGTTTAAATTTTGAACTGCACTGAAGTCTAGTTTTTTATTGAGGGTTGAATTGAATTGGGGTCTGCATAAGCTTGAGGTCAAGATTGATTTGAAATGTAAATTGATTATGATCTTAGATTGATCTTGGATTTAGATTGGTTTAAGATCAGAATTGATCCTAGGGTCTAGAGTCTAGAAGAATCTTATGACCTAGATGGATCCTAAGGTCTGAATTTATCTAAAAGAATCCTAGGGTCTAGAGTAGATCCTAGGGTCTGGATTCTAGGAGGATCCTAGAGTCTAGATTTGTCTGGAAGAATCCTAGGATATAGAGTAATTTCTAGGATCTAGATTCTTGGAGGATCCTAGAGTCAAGATTTGTCTGGAAATTAAATTGATATGGGGTCAGGATTGTTCCAAGTGACCTCAAACAAAAATGAGGTCAACAATATATAACAATATATTTATAACATGTCCAATAATATATTGAACCAAGAAATATAATCTTAAGGCTTAGTATTATATAATGTTATTGTATTTACATTTACTTATCCAAATATTGGTCAGAACAGGACATCTCAACATTTGGGATTTCAGAATAGTTTTCATTCAACAGTATTAAGAACCAAAGGAGAAACTACATTTGAAGTGAATTCGGAAGAAGGATTAATGGTATAACTACATATAGAATTACTAAAATAATATATCCTTTTTAATTTTCAATTTACCAATTTTAATTTTATAATTGCCAAATTAGAAAGAATTTTCTTAAATTTGGTGGACCTGTTAAATTATTAAGAAGCCAAGGATAAGCATTACAGATGTATTTAGTGATGTACATGTTTCATCAAAGTTGGCATACCTCTTGGAAAAGGTTCTTTCACTGAAGTTTTGTTAACTCAATATAAAAATCATTTTAAGCTATAGTCAAATGAGAAAGAAAAATATATGAGTTGAAGAATTAACAATTATTAGAGAGGATGATTGCCAAGATGAATGTATTATAAGCTTCTCATAGCTTAAATTTTATCATCTGGTTAATCACTTTAAGTTTCTAATTATAGTTAAAATGCTTGATTTATTTATTTAAGCTTTATATCAATTCCCTTAATCTTGAATCATTCTTTCAGCATTTAACTACAGGAGAAATAAATATGAATTGAAGTTTCTGCTAGATTAAGACACATGATTTAAAGAAAGTCAACTTTTGGCTTAACAAAAGGAAAGCCAATTTTAATGTGAATATTTAAAAATGTTTATGGAAGATAGAATTGCATATAAAAACAAAAGATATAATTATGATGTTATTAATAATATTAGATGAATTTGAAATATATATGTTCATTTAATGTATAAAGCTGTATGAAAAACTAAGCAGAAAAAAAAAAAAATAGATTTATTGTTATGGTGTTTGGAAATTAAAAGTATTATTTTAAATTTAATTAAATTTTCTATTGAATGAGGGCATGAATGTATTTTTTTATGATATTTTTAAAAATTTTAAAAATTTGATTGTGTATTAACTGATAGAGTTATTATGTGGTTGGAGTGAAAAATAAGTTATTTGGTTGGAGATGGCCTCAGATTATTATTTTGAAACCTTGATTTGATCGTTCAGAATTTAAAATTTAAATTTAAATTTAAAGTCATTAGCAACTGAGAAGTTTGGTTGGACCGTTATCTAAGAAAATCTCGTACGCGTGAACTCAATATTTCGAGCTGCCGGAATCCAAAATTCCAAATCGTCCAACGGTCATTAAGTATTTTAATTTTAGGTACTAGGTTTTGGCTATTCTATGTTTCCTATTTCTTTACTCTATTTGGCTGTTGCTTCTTCGTTTCCAATTTCGTTCCCCTGCTCAGCCGCTGCTTCTCCGTTTCCAATTTCGTCGCTCTGCTCTACCACTGCAACAGGATACATGGGGCGTGCAAAGCTTGACATTATATATAGAGAGAATCTTCGCGATCGGCGCACAACATATATGACGAGACTGAAAGGCTTAAAGAAAAGGCTATCGAGCTTTCGCTCCTCTGCGGCGTGGACATTCTTTTTGTTTCATTTTCACGTGATTTAAACTCCCTAAATTTTGGCTGGAGTACCCAAAGAAATTTAGCAGGATTAGAGAACGTTACCTTCAGCAAATCCCCAGCAATCTGATGTCTTCTCCTTCCATTTCTCTGCCATCGTTATAGGAAGAGAAGGCAGCCATCCAAATCAAATTAAAAGAGGTGAGGGAGAGGTTAGACTTCCTCTAGCGTCAACCTCAGACGGAAGAGGAGTGGCTCCAGGCAAGTTTCAGTGTTTCCATGTCCAAGGTCATTTTCCTTACTCTGCTGATTTCAGTTTGCTTTTTTAGCAGGATGTTCACCCTCAAGAACTACCGTTTCCATTTGCCCAATCTCTTCCTCCTCATGAACAACCTTCTCCATTGTCCCAATCTTTTTCACCTCATCTTGTTGCTTGTTTGAATGCGGAGGATCTGCCAACTTCCCAGTTGCCTTCTGACTCCCCATTATGGAACCACTCAGATGACTTGAATTGGTGTGATAGTCTTTTTCTGGATTACTAGCTAGCTATGTTCATTTCGTCATATTTCCTTATTGTATACAAATCTATTGTACAAATTAAATGTCTTAGATTTTCTAGGACAAAATGATAGTTTAGTGCAAATGCTGCTTTTATTAGATTGTTAAAAGATTGATTCAATGCAATCAATGTGATTTTTTCCACCTATCGTAAATAATATGATTTCATGTATTGAGAGATTCCAACATTCTGTTCTAAGCATCGCATATGAATATCCTGTACATGCATCAATTTCTTGGAAAGTGATTAACCTTTGAATATCACCGCATAGCTTGTTGGTGCTATTTCTAAATAAGACTATGCATGCTAGTTCTTAGAAAGCTCTTCCTGGCTTTGTATCATTATTAAGTAAAAAAAAAAAACCAAGTTTCTTTTCTAGCATTCTACATGCTCAACTTATCCTAGATGCTTACATATCTGAGTATCAAATTTGTGAGTGGATTCACAGTCAATGTTGATCGCTGACATTTACTAAATGCTCTAATTCATGAAAAATATTTCTAAATTTACCAACTTTTAATGGTCAAATTTGAACTAATTTTTTTATTTATGTGGACCATATAATTATATCATTATTTAAAGAAGATTTGGCCCTAAAGAGCTTCAAATTTATATGATGCGTTACTTTTTATTTGAGAAACCTTAAAAATAAATTTAGTATTATGCATTTGACTCAAAGTTCATTAATAAAATTTTCATATTGTTATTTTTTAAAATTCACAATCAATGATAAAATTTTGAACGAATAGATGACTGCAATTCATTTAATGATCTAATTTATATTTATGGAGTAAGTGAGGTGTTTTAGCAAAATATTAGGATGCTCTATTAAGTAGAGTAATCATCATGATTGATGAAGAAATGCTATCATTTATGTAAATATGGGAGATTATTGGTAATTGAAATTCAAAGCATTGAGATCGAGCAAATTATAAAACTATATCAATTCCTTTATTGAATTGTTTCTCATGTGATGGTGCTAAAGGTGCCCCTAATTAAAAGCTGTCATGCTTCCTTAATGTTGAATCATTTGTGACTGAAAACTTCATATTTCTGAAGTAATTTATGAAACAATACACTCTGTTGTAAGTTTCCATGCTATATCAAATGCTCAAGTGTTGGTATGGAGTTATGTTTGCTTAACATTTTCTTTCTGCACCCTAACTTCTACAAGGCGATGATAAGTACTGAGCATTATTGTTCTTATCAACGTGTCTACTTTCTGCATTTATCTACTATAATACTTCTTGTTTGTTATGGTATAGCTAAGGTGGAGAGATGTTTCAGTTGATGAGCTATGATATTGCAATTAGGGGAGCGTTCGTTTGGTTTAATTTACAGATTAGATCGTGAATTAATTAATTTCAGATCTGAACTCCAAAAACATGAACAATCCAAGCTGTGCTTCATGGTTAATCCTGCATTAGTATCCTAAACCTGACATTCTTTGGACATTATCTTTTGA
Organism: Dendrobium catenatum; assembly: GCF_001605985.2. Lineage (NCBI taxonomy): Eukaryota > Viridiplantae > Streptophyta > Magnoliopsida > Asparagales > Orchidaceae > Dendrobium > Dendrobium catenatum. The sequence goes on from NW_021318711.1 coordinate 913,544, forward strand.
TATTATGAAGATACAAACTGAATCAAAGATCCAGAACTGAATAAAATAAAAATTAGATCCAATATTTTTATGGATAATTGGAGAGCCAAATTGCTAAAATAAAGTCAATCTTTGGTTATTTCCAAACAGTGCACAGCCTAATTGCAGGTGTAAGGTCAGATTACTTGGTTTTATGGTCAATTTAGTTGGAATTCTAAGTGCTAAGCTGTTTTCATTTGGATAATTATTTCCTAAAGAATAATTAGTTCATAACTTTTTAATTTACTTTCTTAACTACTTTTCAGGAAGTGGGATCAAAAATCTTAATGAAAGATGTCAGTCAAGTTAAATTTATGCTCTTACTTGTAGACTACATGATACAGATGATCGATGTGGCACTCATAAACTTTAAAGAAGTTATTCATAAAGGCTTATTTAGGCTTCGTTTGGGACGTATTTTTTACTTCTTTTAAAGTAACTTTTTAGTACAAAAAATAAAAGTTTTATACTTGATACGTCATGCAAAAATTATCTTGATCGGGCACGAATCTCAAGGCAAAAGCTAGTTGGAAAATTCAAAAATTAATTTTGGGAGCACCCGAACTCCGATTTCAGCAAGCTTATAGTCAAATTGAGCATCTCGGAAATACGAACCCAATGACACCAAGATCAACCCAATCCGAGCCCAAATGAGTCTGAAGCAAGGGCTCAAAGTGCTGTTGGAAGATTCAAACAGCAATTTGAGTTACCAAACGGTCCCCGATTTTGACGAGCTTATATTCGAATCGAACGGCTCGACGAGACGAATCCAACGAGC
>NW_021318711.1:914439-993072 GCF_001605985.2 Dendrobium catenatum
TCCCCCTTTTGTCATCACAAAAAGAGGGTCCTAGACATACAAAAACAATAAAGAAACAACACAGTAGAAACTAAAACAAACTACAAAAAACAAAAAACATAAAACATAAGATAAAGACTAGAAAAATGAGGGACACTGATCATCAAATGGAGGTGGTTGCTGAAAGTAGCTAGCTAGCGTAGTGAACTGAGCATTGAACCAGGCGATGTCCTGGTCATGCTGCTGCTGGTGGTGAGTAATGAAACTATCAAACCGGGCTAAGTCCTCTGTGCGGTGCTGCTCGTAGCGGGTCATGTCCTCAGAATGTTGCTGCTCCTGTGCAACAACGTAAGCGTCGAAGCGGGTCTCCCATCGATCAAACCTCTCCACTAACTGCTCAAGCTGAGAGTGCTGGCGAAGAGGAGTAGAATCAGGAACAGGAGCAGGAGCGGGAGCCTCCTCCTCAGCCCCCCGAGGTTCCTCATCTCCTGGGTGGAGACGAGTACTGTGAAGGATAGTGAAAGAATTTTTTGAGTAGAAGAGAGTTGGGAGGTTTGGAGGAGTAGGATATTGAAGTTAATATTTGGTTTCAAGGACATAGGCTATGAGGTGTCCTAAAGCCAGATTGGGTTTCCTCTTATGACCTGGATCACAAATTGTGGTTAAATGATCAATGTACCAAAAAATTAAGTCAGCGGTATTAAATTCTCTATGAGCCATGATGTAAAAAGTAGTCAGAAAAAGTAGAGGAGTAATGTGGATTCGGTCCCCGGCTTTTACAATTATGGAGGTGCGAAGGACATGTTAGATTGTTTTAGCATCTTTGACTAAAGAGCCAGTCTCTCCAACATAAAAAGGTGCATTGGTATGGCAAAGGAAATGATTTGCCGTGGACCAGTTAAAGTCAGGATCTAAAATGATTATGTGTAGCTTATCCCCAGTGGTGGATAGTTGTAAAAGTTCAACACGGTCCTGATATGTGATTTTGACTGGGCGTCGATTCAGATAGGAGGTCAGGGCTGTGAAAGTAGGATTTATGCGAAGATTTGCGAAGAATTCATAAAGAAGCTCAGTATGAAATGGGAAAGCGAGAAAAAGAATGAAACAAAGAGAAATATGAGCAAAGAGATTCATTACCGGATACGAAAGGTGGATAGGATTGATGATTCTGGAGACAGTTATCCCACATTCTTTATATCGATGGTAAGCAGCTTCATCTTCTACCTCCCTGAAACGGGGGTCAATCCTAGCCCTCAAAGAACTCCCAGAAGCTTTTCGGACTCGCTTCCCACCAGCCATAGCAAGAGACTAGTAAGAAAACACAAGAGAAGAGGAGATGTGAAGTAAAAACATGGCTGGAATGGCCTGAATTAAAAGAAATGGCCATATCGTCCAAGCCGATCGCAGAATCGTCCACGATGATATGGTACAATTATTGCGTACAGACCGATTAGTCAAAAAGGCGGTCTGATCGGCCAGGCCGATCAGATATCGGCCAGGCCAATAAGAGACAGGCGATCGTCCCGAGGAGTCAAGACGGACAACCGTTGAAAAAGCAGATCGTCCGGGCCGATTAGGTGTATCGTCCAGGATGATGCACAATAATTGATAGTACCGATCGAAGTTAAAACGTTTTAAATCTGTGCCACGTGTATCATCCAGGACGAACAGTGGATCGGCTAGGACGATTGTCCAATAATGGATCATCCGGGGCTGATTTTAGAGATTTAAACGTGCTGACATATGGATCGTCCAGGACGATCTAATGTGTCGGCCAGGACGATAACCATAAAATGCATCGGACAGGATGAAATATGTTATCGGCCAAGACTATCAACAGAGTTCGATCAGATCATCCAGGACGAAGAATTATATCAAGCACACAAAAGTTCAGCAGATGAAATTTTGAAAAAAAAATTGTCCTATCATCCAGGACGATGTGACAAGAAATTTGAATCCAAGAAAGAAGTTGATGATCAAAGCCCTCAAAGAGATAAAAGACTCACAATACAAAGCTAAAAAGATAACCGAAGGAAAAAAAAATTGTTTTAGGTAAAACATTTTTTTTATTTATAGCAAAGTATCCATATAACAGATTTTTCAAACAATTCAATTTTAGAGATTCAAAAGATCAAAGAGTTAACAAGTCAAAATTTGAAAAAGGTAGAATAGCCGATCTTGTTAATCCCTAGCTCGGACTTCTTTCAGGGCAGTAATCATCTTTTTTAAAAACAAAAGGTCTAACTTAGAAAAACTTTACTGGGTAAAAAGAAGATTCAATCAATACTTGGTTACAAAGAAAATATCCTATAAATAATATACCAAAGTAATTTGTCTCAATCATGGAATTTGAAATCAAGCCTTTGAAAGCATCAAATAAACAGTGAGTTCTCTAAGTTTTAAAAGTTTTGAAAAGAGAGAATAGCTTGCATTTAGTGGACTCATTTTATTCCTCTTGTCACTTTGATTGGCTCTTTGAGCATCTTGATTTTTTTAATACACTTTTGTGTATATAGATTTCTTTTCAATTTGGCGTCATTGGCCTCTTTCCTTTTTAATTCTTGCAAGTTAAAAACTCTTTAACAAACCCTTTAAATAAAAACCATAGTTGTGAGTATACCCTCCAAATATTAGAGAATAGGAGCTCTCTCTCTAACATACGGAATAACAAGCCACAAAGCAAAATCATAATCATGTGATAAATGCAATGGCAATATTTCAATTAACTTGAAAGATATATAAGAACTTTGGATATTATGCACAAGATAGATTTTTGTAGCAAGATAAAAAGAATCTTAGTTTCAAAAACCAGTTGTTAATATGAGATAGACTTTCGTCTAGAAAAGAAAATTATGTTACTAAAAGAGGTTAGAGGGAGGGAAACCATCAACGGTGTTTCTCCCTTTGACCGATTTAAATATGAAAATCAATGGCTTTAAATTTTCAAAATCTAAAAGCTTAAAAAACTAATCATATAAAAAACTAAACATAAAAGCAAAGCGAAAACAAAACAATCTAAAACACCAAAAAGCTAGCACACAACAAAAATAACAAAAAACTAATTAAAAAACATTTCAAGAAATTACGAAGAAGCAAGTTTAAGCAATTATGAGCTGCGAGCCTCCATATGTTCAATTATACTATGCTCCCACGAGGTCTTTGGTGAGAGCACCCCTGCAAAACTCAACAACAGTCAAATTTAGGAACCCAAACTAATTTGGGTTCCTTCTCAGGAAAAGTATAATACAATGCAGGTGTGGTATGCTGTGAATCATGTACCTTAGGTCTCCATACCCAATGTGTACTACGGTGAAAGGTACAAGTATGTGAGATGTGTCCTAGCATGCCACAAGAAAAATATCTAACTCCAGAAAAAGGATTTCTTAAATGGTTTGAGTTATAATGCCTCTTCCTAGGTCTTGGCTTTTTATCAAGAGTAGGCATCATCCAAGTTTTCTTAAGTGTAGACAATTCATTCTTAATCCTCAAGTTTGTATTTTTTAGAACATCATTCTCAACCCTCAAGCTTTTCTCTTTCTCTTTAGATTTCTTGAAATCAGATTGAAGAGAGGTGTGTGAAACTTTTAATGTCTTATTCTCATCAATTAATTCCGAGTGCTTTTTATTCAAATTATCAAATTCATCAAGAAAAGTCATGTGATTAGAATCAATCGTTGAATGATCTTTAAGAATAAATTTATACTCCTTTTGTAAATTTATAAGTTCCAATTTTAAGTTAGCATGAGTCTTCTTAAGTTTTTTGTATGATGCATGGATTTTCTCACAAATCTTAAATCTTCTTCCTTAGAAAGTTTTTGAATTGCCTTGTGATGAAGGCAACTTCATCGCTCTCAAACCCGGAAGAATCGGAGTCAGATTTGTGCGCCTTCAAGGCAACTGTTTTCTCCTTCTTCTTCTCACCTGCATCAAGATTTCTTTGATTCACCACTTGCTCGTAAGCAATGAGTGAGCCAAGTAAGTTATCAATAGAATAAGTGTTTAAATCCTTAGATTCAGTGATTGCAGTGATTTTAGCATCATATGACGAAGGAAAGCATCTCAAAATCTTGTTCACTTTTTCATAGTTTGAAAGTTCTCTTCCTAATGCATGCAGTGAAGTGACTATCTGTGTAAACCTAGTATACATGTCATAAACAGATTCAGAAGGTTTCATACGAAAAAGTTTGTAGTCATGTAAGAGAATATTCAAACGAGATTGTTTAACTTCATTAGTGCCTTCATAAGTGATACACAATTTATCCCAAATTTCTTTACCAGTTTTGCAAGTAGAAACACGCATGTAATCCTCAGATTTTAAAGAACAGAAAAAATAGTTCAAACATTTTGCATTTAATTGGGCTAAATCTCTTTCATCAAAAGTCCATTCAGTAAAAGCAATTTCAATTTTAACACCATTAATTTTACGAGAAGGTGGAGAATAACCTTCTTTGATAAGCATCCACATGCGATAATCAGTAGATTGTAAAAATGTTGACATGCGGTTTTTCCAGAAATCAAAAGGTAGGTTATCGAACAGGGGAGGTCGGGTAATACAATACCCTTCCGTAGTGTTATGATTCCCAAAGTTAGCCATGGATCAAAATTTAAAAAGTTTTCAAACTAATTTTTATGAATCCTGCTCTGATACCACTTGAATGTTCGTTGGGAATATTAAGCCCTATAGAACTGGCCCAAGCTAACCAAGAGGGGGGGTGAATTGATATTTTAAAAATTCTTTTCACAAAGAAGTAAAAATCTCGTAAACCAAAATCACACCATAAGAAAAAATAAGAGCTGAAATTTAATGTGCAGAAACAAGAAATAAGAACACAAAAATTTATAGTGATTCGGTCAACTCGACTTACGTCCACTCCCCGAAGGTGCCCTCTGAGTATTTCACTACAATCGTGACTCTCCTTTACCCCCACAGCTAGGCGGAGAAGCCTTTACAAAGAACCTCTTTTTTCCACCTCGGCAAGGTAGAGAACTTATCTCTTTTTGCTTCCTCCTGAAGCTGGCAGAGAACCACAATCAGATACTGAATCCTTACCTCTACCGACCCTTCCACGGACAAAAAACTCTAGACGAAGAAGAAGCAGAGCGATCCTTGAAGCAACCCTTGTGAATCCCCTCACAAACTCCACCTCACAAGATCCTCTCTCCCTCCTCTCTCTCTCTCTTTCTCTCCTCAAGGTCTTCTCAGGTCAAGACAGCAGAAAAAGATTCATCAAAAATGTTGAACAAGAGCTCTTAAATAAAAGAGCTTCAAAGGAGCTCATTAATTGCAAGTTGCCGATAATATCGTCCAGGACGATATGGAAATAGTCCTGGCCGATCAATACAAATCTCATAAGATCGGCCAGAGCATCACCCTAAATGCAAACTGGATGATTAAAAATTATCTGATCTCACGATCGTCCAGGACGATCAGTTCAAATCATAGGAAAATCTTCCAGAGTATTGCCCTGAATACAAGCTGGCCGATATTTATCATCCAGAAGTAACTAAGGTTTTTGAATAGATCGGCCCAGCCGATTCTTAGATTTTCCAGGTCGATATAATCGTATAAATCATCCTTAATTACTTCCTTGATTTGTCTGATCAATTAAGGTATAATTGTAAATATCATCCGGGCCGATCCAAGATCGTCCTGACAGATTACCAAAAATACAGAATACCTTAATTATTTATGTCGGCAGTTTCTTTCTTTTTTGAGCTTATCGTCCTAGCCGATACACGTATCATCCAGGCTGATCTGTTAATGACGGCTGCCTTAATTAAGAATCTCTGATAGAATTTCTATTTTAAGCCAGATCGTCTCGGACGATGTAAATATCGTCCTGGCCGATTTGAGTAAAAACAGAATTTCTAAGTCTCTCAAGTGTGTGTGTGTAGGGTTACTTAGCATCAGTCTCTTTGAACATTACAAATAGACTCAAGAAGAGAAAAAGCAAAGTACAGACTGACTCAATCCTAACCTACGTAATCTTGAATTGGTTTCATTTGTTTGTCTGATCTTCGATTCCTGAAAAGTTAGAAGTAACATGTAGTCCAAGAGAATCAATAGTGTTTGTCAATCATCAAAATATAAGTCATGAAAATAGATTTGCAACAAGAATAAGAGAAGGAATAACATTTCAAATATGACCTTTACTCTTAATAAATAATGAGTTAATCATGGAGTAAAGATGTATTTTAGCATTAAAATAATTTAATTGAAACAAGTCATCAAAATAGACCTAGGTTTTGATGGCTACTAAAGGACCCAAAATGAACACATGATGCATATTATCCACATGATAGCAACATTGAATCTTAGAAGGCAAAATAAAACCTCATTTAATTAAGTTGTCATTGGTAGGAATAAACTTATGCATAAGCCTCCAAACAATAATCACCATAATAGAAGGAATAATTTGGTGACCGATCATATAAAAGATAATGTCAGCATCATCTTAATTCTAATAGTATGTCAGGTGTCCTTTAATCTAAAATTACCATCATTAGATATATTACATAAACTTAAATCATCATAAGAAGTATTGAGGAGAATGTTCAAAATTTGGTGGATAATAAGATCAGGAACAACATTAGCAAGTTTTTGATAGTCCCAACAATTATCATTAATGAAATTATTAACCTTAATAGCTGCATTGGAAGACGAGTTAAGAATAGAATCAATAGACTTGCCTCCCAACCAATAGTTTTTCCATAAATAAATATTACCATTATCAAGACCCCAAAGAGATGAAGGGCTTAACAGCTCATTTAACTTTGCATAACCTCTGCCACACCTTAGAATTACCTTGGTTGAAGGAACATGTAGTAGGGTGTTTATCCACACAATATTTAGCAAACATGAACTTAGCCCAAAGGATAATTCTACCACAAAATTTATACCACAACTTGAAGTAAAAAAGCATAGGCTAAGTCATTCATACTCTTACAACCTAGGGCCCCTTCGTCGAACACACCACAATAGTTGTCCCAAGAGGACCAAATAATTTAAGAATTGTGACAAGATGCTTTCCAAAAAAAAAATTAAAAGTATATGAATTTTAGTGCAGACAGCTTAAGTGGGGAACATAGTTTGAAAAATGTAAACAGGAAAAGAACACAAAATACTTTTAATAAGAATTAATCTACCTCCAAAACTTAAAAAATGGGAATCCTAGGATAAAAGCTTATTTTGCACAGAGATAATTAAATCATCAAAAAGGAAAGTTTTCTTTATACCTTTAAAAAGAGGGTCCCCTAGATACTTAATAGGTAAGTGACCATGCACAAAATTAGTTAAATCTATGATAGCCACAATACGATCTTGAGATATATTATTAGAAGTGATAAAATAAAACTTCTTTTTATTCAAAGAAAGACCACTAACCATCTCAAATTAATGAAAAAATCCATAATTTTATTAATCCTGTTAACTGAAGCATTAGTGAAAATGATAAAGTCATTAGAAAAACATAAGTGAGAAATAGGAAAACCCCCAACAGTTCTAAAATAAAGACCTAGATTATTCTCAAAGAGGTTGGAAATACCTCTAGAGAAAAAATTAGTCGCCATAATGAAAAGGGAAGGAGAAAGAGGGTCACTCTATCTTAAACCATGAGAAGATTTAAAAAAATCATTGTTATTGTCGTTAAGAGTAATAGAAAAGTAAGAACCTTAAATACAATTTTTAATGAGCTTAATGAAAACAAAGTCAAAACAATAAAGCTTCAAAATATTATAAAGAAAGCTCCAGTCAAGGTTATCATATGCCTTATAAATATCAAGTTTGAATATCAAATTACCACCTATAACCCTAATGTCAAGATCTTGACAAAACTCTTGGGCTAATATAATATTATCAGTAATAGTGCGACTTTTCACAAAACCCATTTGATATAGAGATATAATTCTAGGTAATAAAGAAGTAAGCTGGTTCATAAGAATTTTAGAAAACAATTTATAAAAACTATACACAGACTAATATGTCTAAAATCATTCCAATGATTAATAGAATTGTTCTTTGGAATAAGCACAATAGAGTTAAGGTAAAAAATTTAGGAATGAAATTACCAGCAAAGGAGTCCAACACCGCCAAAAAAAGGTCATTACTAATAATATGCTAATACTTATGAAAGAACTTAGTGGTGAAACCATCTAGCCCAGCTACAAAATCCCCATTCATGCCATGAACAATCTCTTTAACTTCCTCAAAAGAGGGAGGGTTAGAGAAAAAAAGCATTATGCTCCAAGGATATAATTTTAGGAATAATATAAGGATTATCAATAAGAGCAGGAATAAAATCCTTATTGAATATATTTTTTAAATGCATAATCACTAAATTAGCAATCTCCAAACTATCCTCAGTCATAGAACCATCCTCACTTTGAATTTTATTAATACAATTTTTGGCTCTTTTCCTCTTAACCAAGGCATGAAAATACTTGGCATTATTATCACCTTCAAGAAGATGTAAGGCACAGGCTTTTTGTTTCCAGAAGGCCTCTTCCTGAGCTTGTAATTTAGAAGGTAATCTTTAGACTCCCTGAAGCGACCGAAAGAATCATAAGAAGGATTAAATTGACAAATAGTGTCAAAATGGTTCACATGCTGCTCAGCTTCCAAAATATTCATAAAAATATTTTTAAAAATATTAGGATTCCACATATTCAAAACCCAAAAACCAAGAAGTGCAAGCCAATTGTAGAAGAAATTAAAGGTTCAAGTAAAACAATAATAGAAACATTGTTAATACGACATAAATTCTTAATTTTTACCCTATAAGAGGGACACCTAATGCCTCTAAAATTTCAAATAATGTAATTAACCATAAAAATAGTCTTAATGAGAAGTATGTGAACTGGTGGATCTAGGTGTTTGCAAAATAATCGTTTTCTTTTTCTTTCCTCTCTTATTATTAAACTTGATAAAGCTAGTGTCATTATCATCTTTAGCAAAATATTTAGCCATCAAATCCATATCTTTAGTATCAGTAAAAGCATCACTATGATAATGAGAGTTTAAGGGTATCTTACTATCCTCATTCAAAACTTTCTATCTCATTTCCTGTTGCAACTCGTCCTCCTTGAAGATGTCACCATCCTCTAAATTAGATAGGTTTCTTACATCATTACAAACATTACCAAACATTATATAGTCTTAGGCTTCTTCCGGAGAAAGAACATTCTCATAAAAATTATTATCAGTAACATAATGTGAAATGGAAGAAGAAGAGCCATTATTATTATTGATAACATTAGGTAACATATGCTCTTCCACTTGTTGACAGCCACTATTAAAAACAGGGATAAGGGGTGGATTAACTCCCTGGTCATCAATGATAATGATTGTTGTCCACGACTTTTTATTTTAACAATTGAGATTTTATATTAGGGCAACTATACATTATGTGACTTGACTTTTTTAATTCTAAATAAATGAGATCAATAAAGACGTCATTTAGCTTTTTACATTTCTTCCACTAGTCAGTGGGCATTCTTTATTTTTTCTGAAAAAAAAAAATTTTAATTGCCTTATCTTGAAAGCAATATCGTTCTCTCGGCCTCATTCAATTTTGTTACTGTCAGAATTATCAGCCTTTAAGGCAATTATCTTCTTCTATTTCTTTTCTCTTAAATCTATAGTTCTTTGGAAAATTTTCTTCTAATATGCAATTAAAGAACCAAATAAATTATCAATAAAATAAGCATTCAAATCTTTTGATTAAAAGAATGTTGTCACCTTGGCATCCTAAGATTTACACAAGCATTGTTGGATTTTGTTAACCTTTTTCAACATTTAAAAATTCATTACCAAGTGCATGCAAAAATATTATAATTTTAGTAAAATGAGTATACATATCATTAAGGTTTCACTAGGTTGCATGCTAAACAATTCATAACCAAGAAGAAAAATATCTAATTTTTATTACTTAAATTCATTTTCCTTCATACGTAATGCATAATATATCTCATATTTCTTTTTCAGGTGTGTAAGAATACATGCATATAGATTTCAAACTTGAGTGCACAAAAGAAATATTTTAAACATTTAGTATTTAATTATACATGTTATCTATCCTCTAAACTCCATTAAGTATAATACTTTTTAATCTTAGTGCCATTCATGATTCTATAAGGTTATGAATATCCCATTTGAATTAAATTCTACTAGCGATAATCAATTGATTATATAAAAGTAGACATTCTGATTTTCTAAAAGTCAAAAGGAATATTATCAAATAGTGATGGTCGGGTAATGGAACACCCTTCTAAAGTGTTCCTACCCATCTAAAGTGTTCTTATTAACGATTTGTACCATGCTAGAATCTACTTGAGTTAAGTAGGCCAAATAGATAAGAACCTAATATGATACCACTTGAAAGATTCGTGAAACAACAAAGCTCGAGAGTGAAATGGTTATTTAAAACTTCAACTAAGAAACAATATAATTTGCAAAAGAAGTGATTTTGAAAACAATAATAAAACTTTAGAGAAAATTTCTTATTTTTTTTTTAGAGAAATTGCAATTACTTATAGGGAAATTTTAAAAAAAAGATTTAAAGACTATTTTTTGTAGAAAAATATTAAGAAGATTTATATTTAAAAAGTTTTCTTAGGTGAAATCACAATAATATTTTGAATCCCATATCTAAGAAATATAGAAAATGTAGGGAAAAAATACTAAAAAACTAAAAAAACTGTAAATTGAGATTTTTATAGCGATTTGGTCAAACGTGACCTATGTCTACTCCCCAAGTTCCTCCTGCTTGGGAATTCCACTAGCAAATGCTCCTTTTTCCCTCAATAAGGTAGAGAATCCATTCTCTATTTCAAAGTGGAGAGTGACATTTACAAGTTGTTCCTCCCAAAAATCCTAAAATCACTCCTAGTTCCCATAATAGTGGAGATGCCTCCCTCCTACCTCCTACACGGCAATGATGCCTTCACCCTCCTTTTGCTTCTCGCAATAGTGTAGATGTCACTCCTCTAGCCTCCTCGGCTAATCACATGTCTTTCACACAAGAGCTCCCAAACTACAACCTACAGGACCAAGATCCAATACTACGAAGATAACCACTATAAAAAAATTGTGAGTTACTAGTAGCAAAAATCCATTGAAAATTGCCCAAAATCTATCAGAAATTATTATTTATGATGGATTTTAAATAAAATTTCAACAGTAAAACATGCATCAAAAAATTAGTTTCACACAAAATAATCCACCGTAAATATTTCAGGTGGAATTAATTTGCTCGTAAAATTTTTGGCAAATATTTTGTGCCAGGTGGAATTAATCTGCACAAAGTTCTTATTGGAGATTTAAAAACCCTTTTCCTGTAATTAAATGTTTAATATGTGGAATGATTAGACATATTTCACACACTTGTTCTTTAGATAGAAAAACTAATTTAGTGTGGAGACCTAAGATGCATAAACCAAGTCATATCATACATGCATCTAGTTTTATTTTGCCAGGCCAAAAGGAGAACCCAAACTTATTTAGGTTCCTAAGAATAATGTTTGATTATTTTGCAGGTAAGTTCTCATACAAGACTTTGTAAGAGCATTTGGTACCTAAATAGTGGTTGATCGAATCATATGATTGGAGACACTACATAATTCATATCGCTGAAAACTAGGAATAGAGGAAAGGTTATACTAGAAGATAATACCATTAAAAAGGTGGTTGGCATAGGTATGATAAAAAACTTGTAAATTTTTTTCATAGAAAATGAATAACTTATTTAAGGCTTAAAGCATAATTTATTAAAAATTAGCGAGCTATGTGATAAAGGGTATATCATTAAATTTTTTTTTCTACTAGCTGCATATTAAGCCTAAATGAAAATGATATATTGCATGAAATTAGGGTAAACAATATTTATATGTAAGATTTGAATTGTATTAAAACTGCTAATACTTTTTTTAAAAATAATTACTCATAAATCATGATTATGACATAGGAGACTTTATCACGCTAGCATGAAAAAACTTTAAAAAATTATCCAAAATGTTTTGGTTAGAGGTATACCAAAACAAGACTTTATTAAGGATCACCTTTGTGATGCATGTCAACTAGGAAAATAGGTGAAGTCCTCATTTCATTTCAATAAGGATCTTAGAACTAGCAAACCATTGGAGATTATTCATATGGATATTTTTGTACCAGCTAGCACTGTAAGTCTAGAAGGAAAGGTATGTAGATTTATGATAGTTGATGATTTTTCAAGATTCACGTGGGTTAAATTTTTATTTCAAAACAGTGAATCATATGAGAAATTTAGAGTTTTTATGACTTAGATTTAGATGAAACTATGTGTGAAATTTTAACAATTCAAAGTGATCACGGAGGTAAATTTAAAAATAAAAGATTTGTGGATTCTATAAAGATCGAGGAATTGATCATAATTTTTTTACACCTAGAACCCCTAAGTAGAATGGGATAGTCGAAAGAAAGAACAAAACATTAATTGAAGCCGCTAGAGCCATATTGGTAGAATATTCACTTTCTAAATATTTTTGGGCTGATGCGATTAGTACTGTATACTATGTTCTGAATAGGGCGAACATTAGATTGAAACTAAACAAAACACCCTATGAGCTTCTTAAAGGGAGAACACCAAATTTGTTATATTTGCATACTTTTAGAAGTAAGGTGTTTATACATAATAATGGAAAAATTTTAAAAAAAAAATTAATCCAAAATCAGATGAAGAAATTTTTCTTGGTTACTCTAATGTTAGAAAATTATATAGAGTATTTAACAAAAGAACTTTGTTAGTTGAGGAGACCATAATTGTTATATTTAATAAATCTAGAAATTTAGAAGAGTAGTGTTTGGAAGATGATGATTTAGAAAATAACTCATAATGGATTGAGAAGATTAATTTGTAAAAAAATTTGGAGATTGAAAACTCATTGCCTAGAGATTCAAAATTTTCTAAAAACCACCATAAGGAATTAATTTTATGTGAACCTAATAAAGGTGTTAGGACTAGGCGTGGACTTACAAAAGAAGGTAATCATTCTACCTTTATTTCAATGATAGAACCCATAAATATAAATCAAGCACTTTCGAATGAATTTTATATTTTGGCAATGCAAGAAAAATTAAATCAGTTTATAAGGAATAATGTTTGGGAATTGATCGCAATACCAAAGAATTAAAGTGTAGTTGGAACTAAGTTGGTATTTAAAAATAAAATAATTAACTCATGAGTTGTTAATAAAAATAAGGCTTGATTGGTAGCTAAGTGATATAATCAAATTGAAGGAATTAATTTTGAGTAGACTATTGCCCCTGTAGCAAGACTTGAAGTAATTTGGGTTTTGTTAGCTTTTGTCGGTTTTAAAGGATTTAAATTGTATCAAATGAATATTAAAAGTATCTTTTTGAATGGGATGATTCAAGAGGATGTTTATATTGAACAACCTCTATGTTTTGAAATTCAAAATTCCCTAATCATATTTTTAAATTAAAAAAGGCATTATACGAATTGAAATAAGCACCTAGGACTTTGTATGAGAGGTTAAGCACTTTCCTACTTAAGAGATCTTTTGAAAAAGGTGTGGACATCACTCTCTTTTTGAAGAAATTGGGAGACGATATACTCATTGTTTAAATTTATATTGATGATATCATTTTTGGATCTACAAATAAAAATCTTTGTGATAATTTTTCTAAAATAATGAGTAGTGAATTTGAGATGAGCTTAATATGAGATTTTGGTTATTTTCATGGTTTTAGCGTTAAGAAAATAGAGGAGGAAATTTTTTTAGTTAGTCAAAATATGTTAAGGACATCCTCAAGAAGTATGAAATGGATAATTCTAAACTAGTAAGTACACCTAAGAGTTCCTCAGATCAGTTGGATAAGGACAAAAAAAAACCTATTAATCAAAAGAAATTTAGATGAATTATTGGATATTTGCTTTATTTTACTACTAGCAGACCAAATGTTATGATTAATATTTATTTGTGTACTAGATTTCAATCAAATTCAAAATAATCACATTTGATAAAGGTAAAAATGATTTTGAGATATCTCTTGGGAACTTAGAACTTAGGAATTTGATATCCTAAGTACAACTCTTCATTTGAAATTATTGGATATTCAGATTCAAACTTTATAGGTTATAGGGTTGATCGAAAGAGCACATATGGAACTTGTCAATTTATAGGAAATTCTTTAGTTTCTTATGTTGCCAATCTAGTTTAAGGATTTATAATTTTGATGACAGCAAACAACTTTGTTACTTCTATTTTTTCTTCGATTGCATTGTCTACTAACATTTCACGTCCACAAGATCAAATTGTAAATCGAACCAACTCAAGATATGGTAGATTAGGACTGAGTCAATTTGTAATGTTCATCAAGTGTCTTTTACCTTTTCTTGAGTCTATTGTAACAATATTGGTCCTAATGCTAACAAACCTTGCATACACATACTTAGGAAAAAATCTGAATGTTTTAGAATTTTCTATTTTCCATCACATCATCGAGGATGATCCAAAATCATCTTGGATGATCAGTTAAAAAAAAATCCTAATTAGGGCATCCTAATTAAAGCAGCCACAATTAAGAAAGTCATTCGGGACGATAGGATCAAATCAGAAATAATTAGCCACCATAACTTTTTAGGCATGTTTTATTTTTGGACAGTCCTGAGTGATGCACTATAATTATGCATAAATTAGTTTGCTAATTAGGGAAAATAATTAAGGTTTGATTGCTCGATCATATCATCCTGGATGATTGTAGGATCATCAGGGATAATCAATTAAACAAACCTTAGTTCTTCCTAGACAATCCATAATCGGCCTGACTCCATCCAGGGCGAGGTTCTGGATGTATGTGATGTTTTGTAATAGTCATCCCAGACGATCGTGAGATCGCCTTGGATGATCAAGTTAATTTTTATCATCCAGACATCCATCTAGAACAATGTTCTGGATGATATGTAACAGTTTGTACTAATCAGCTTGGATGAATCAAGTTATTTTTATCATCCAGATATCCAACCAGGGCGATGGTCTGGACGATATTCAATGAATTGAACTAATCATACAGGATGAAATACTATCGCCCTAAATAATTTTAATAAAGGAACCTTCTAATCATCCAAACTCTCTAAAATCGTCCTGATTTATTAAGTTAAATTTAAATTAATCGTATAGAATGATCGACCATATTTAACTATTAGTTGTAAATTATGGAAAATTTGATGCCCTTATTTAAAAGATTTCTTATTTTCCCAAGAGGAAATCTTTTCCTCCTGTCCTGACCTAAAAGAGCCAAGAGGAGAGGGAGAGCAATGGAGAGAGAGAGAGAGAGGATCTTGTGAGGGGTTTCACAAAGGTTTCTCCAAGTAAAGATCTGAGTCATTTTCTCCAGTCATCATCCCTAGATCCTTGGTGTTGAGAGAGTTGCAACTCAGCTTTTGCATGTTTTATATTCTTGTAACTTATTATTTTAATGATTCCAAATATTATTGTATTGATTATCAATTTCTCCTAACACATTTTGGAATAAGTGTTTGTGGCTCTTGTGTGTACTAACATTTCAGGAAAATCATACTCCATATTGTTGAAGACTTCAAATCAATATTTGATTAAAATGTTTTGTTACTTGGAGTATGTATTTTGTTCATTTTGAGTCAGAGAGAGTGTGATTGTAATTGAGTAACTTAGCACACACACACTGGTGAAGATCTTTAAAAATAAAAAATTTCAAAATACTAATCGTATAGGATTAACTATGTTCGTAAAGGATGATCAAGTCAGTAATACTCTCTAACGAGCAATGGAACAAACAGAATGGGCAAAACTTTTTTCTAAGTCCTAATCGCCCAGAAGATTTTACCCTCTTCGTCCCAGGACGATGTTCTCTGTACTCATGCTTTGAACTAATTGTCCAGACAATTTTACCATGTTCATCCCAGGATAATGTTCTTTGGACTCATGCTTTGAACTAATCATCGAGACAATTTTACCCTGTTCGCCCCAGGATGATGTTCACTAGACTCATGCTTTGAACTAATCGTCTAGATGATCTTGTACATTCGTCCTAGGATGATTTCCTCTATTCTATAAAACATATGGACCGTCCTACAGTTTCGTTCCAACGAAGCTTGGAAATAACTATTTATATCAGAAAAACTATGTTCGTACAGGATGATGATCGTGTACGAAGGCATTCATACCAATATACATTGAATTCGACGCAACAATTTTTACAATGTTCGTACGTATAAAATTTGATCATACAGGACGATTGAGTACATATAGATTTGAAAATTTGTAGTTTTTGGACGATTTTTTGTGTCTTTCTTCTAAAATGTCCACTTAAAACTATCTTTTAATCTTTTTATCTACTGATCTTCATGCAAACTAAAGGGAGATTGATGGAGTGAGTGTGAGAGAGTGTTTAAAGAAGGATTCTTACAATTGGAGCGTGAAGAGTTTACTTGGTACTCAAAGGTAAGGATCTTCATTTTTGAATTATAATTACTTCACTATTTTCTCGTATCCTTACAGATTTCCCGTGAAAAGATCTTTTCAAGAAGATCTGGTTCTCTGCCGACACTTAGAGAAGTGTGAAAGGATGAAGGGTTCTCAGCCTACACTTGGAGAAGTGTGAAAAGATGAGTGTTCTCTTCCTGCACTTGGAGAGTGTGAACAGTTGAAGGTTCATTGCTTACACTTGGAGAGTGTGAACAGCGGGAGGTACTCTGCCGACACTTGGAGAAGCGTGAAAGGATGAAGGGTTCTCTGTCTACACTTGAAAAAGTGTGAAAGGAAAAAGGTTCTCTGCCTACACTTGGAGAGTATGAACAACAGAAGATTCTCTGCCTACACTTGGAGAGTTTGAACAGCGGGAGGTATTCTGCCTACACTTGGAGGGTGTAAAAGGACGAAGGTTCTCTACCACACCGGGTAGCGATGGAAAAGAGTATTTGTGAAGGCTTCTATACCTTACTGTGGGGGCAAAATGAGAGACAATAAGTGGTAATAGTGTAATACCTAAAGTAGGAGACTTCAGGGAGTGGATGTAGGTCATGTTTGATCGAACCACTATAAATCTTGTGTCTTTTATTTTTCATTTTTTTTTACTTTACTGGTTCTGTTGATTTGTGGTTCAAAATTTATTTTCAAAATTTCACTATAAGTTTTTATCAGTTTAAAAATAAGAGGAATTTTTTAACATGTCAATTCACCCCTCCTCTTGGTTAGCCACTAGGACATAAGCTTAGGTCTAACAACCTAATTCATACTTAATAAGTTTCAACAAGTGGTATCAGAGTTTAGTTTCAAAATCATTATTTTAGACTACTTTTTGATTAACGACCATGGCTATATTTGAAAATTGAAACACACTTGAAGGTTACTCTATAAGTAGTCCTCCATTGTTCGATAATATTTCTTTTAATTTTTGGAAAACACGCATGTCTACATTTTTACGATCACTTGATTACCGTATTATAATTTTAGTTCATGAAGGGTATATAACTAACTAGATTAGTTGATGGAGTTAGACTTGAAACACCCTTTGCGGACTAGACAGTTGAAGAATGTGACTTAGCACAACTTAATGCTAAATTCTTGAATAGTTTCTTTTGTACTCTTAAATCTAAAGATTACATGCGGGTGTCCACTTGTAAGAGTGGAAAGGACATATGGTATAAACTTTATATAACTTATGAGGGGACTAATTAAGTTAAACAATCCATATTTAATATATTGTTGCATGACTATGACCTGTTTCGCATGAAACCCAATGAATTCATTTCTGGCATGTACACAAGATTCACACAAATAGTCACCTCTTTACATGCATTACATAGGAAACTAATGAATGCAGAAATGGTTAATAAAATACTTTGTTATTTACCTACTAGTTATGATGATAAAATAACTGTGATTACAGAGTCTAAAGATTTAAATATTTACTCTATTGACAATCTTCTTGGATCACTAATTGCTTACGAGCAAGGGGTGAGCCAAAGAAAGATTAATACATGTGAACCATAAAGGAAGAAGAACATAGCACTGAAAGTGGAGGAGTGAGAGAGTGATCATCTCACAACCAGAGGATAAAGACGACATCGCACTAATGACTAGACAATTTAGAAGCTTTCTGAAGAGAAAGCAAAAGAGACACCAATAATGGAATTGAGGTAAATTTAATAGAAACGTCAAGATTTCAAATGATGTTATTTTCTATGAGTGTAGGAAATTTAGACATATTAAGTCAGACTGCCCGAAACATAAAGTCACTCCTAGCAAGAAGAAGGTAAAGGAGAAACCAATTGTGAAGAAGGGTAAGAAGAAATTCCAAAGAGCTTTCTGGGTGGACTCATCTTTAGGCTCGTTAGAGACTGAAAAGGAAGAGGAAGTCACCAATCTGTGCTTAATGGCCAAAAATCTTGATCATTAAAATCAAGAAGAGGTATGTGACTTGACTTACAATGAACTTTTAGAAGTCTAAAAACGCATACATGTTACATTTAGAAAGTTAAAGAAAATGCATGCTAGTCTGAACTTAAAATTTTAGGAACTACAAAGAGAACAAGATATCCTTAAGAAAGATCATGCTTTAGTTGATAATAACCACATGAAATTGCTTGATGAGTTTGACAATTTGAATAAGAACCATGAAAATTTAAAATCATCCTATGTAGAACTTTAAAACGAAATAAAAAATAATAAGGATGAATTTGAGAGCAAAATGTATCGAATAAATTATACAAATCATATCTTAGAAGATATGAATTCTTTTTATAAATTAAAGATAAAAGCTCATAAGGATAATAGGATACCACCAAAACTTGAAGATTTTATAAATCCTATTTTGTATCTTAAATTTATGCAATCCATAAATAGACCGAGAAACTATAAAAAATTAAGAAACCCATTTCCAGGAGTCAAATGTCATAATTATGGATTGTTTGGACATATAGCTCACACCTATACATTGAAGAAGAAAACTCATTTGGTGTGGAGACCTAAGATGCATAAACCTAGACATATCATACATAGATCTATTTATAATTTGCAAAAGGTGAACCCAAACTTGTTTGGGTTCCCAGGTCTAATATTTAATGTTTTTGTAGTATCACTCTCATACAAGGGCTCATGAGAGCATATGGAACCTAGATAGAGGTTGCTCAAAGCATATGACTGGAGATACTGCACAATTCATATCATTGAAAGCCAAGAGTGGAGGTAAGGTTATACTTGGAGATAACACCATAAGGAAGGTGGTAGGGTCAAGTATGATTGGAAATCTTAAAAACTTTTTAAAGAAAATATTTTTTTGGTAGAAAGCTTAAAGCATGATCTTCTAAGTAATAGTCAGATATGTGATAAAAGTTATTGTGTAAAATTTTTTCCTACAAGCTGCATATTAAGCCTCAATGGTAATGATGGTTTGAATGGTATACGGGTAAACAATATGTATATGCTAGACTTGAATTATATTAAAACTCCTATTATTTTTTGTTTAAAAATTATTTCTGCTGAGTCATGACTTTGACATAGGAGACTTTATCACTCTAGCATGAAAAAACTTAGGAGGATTATCCAAAAGAACTTAGTGAGAGGTATACCAAAACTAGACTTTATTAAGGATCACCTTTGTGATACATGTCAATTAGGAAAATAGGTGAAGTCCTCATTTTAGTCTAATATGGATCTTAGAACTAGTAAACTATTTGAGATTTTATATATGGATCTTTTTGGACCAGTTGGAATTGTAAGTCTATGAGGGAAGATATACGGATTTGTGATTATGGATGATTTCTATAGATTCATATAGGTTATATTTCGATATCATAAGAGTGAATTATTTGAGGAATTTTGAAACTTTTTTACTTGAATTTAAAGAAAATTAGGATGTGGGATTATGACTATTCAAAGTGATCATGGAGAAGAATTTGAGAATAAAAAATTTAAGGATTTTTGTAAGGAGAAAGAAATTGATCACAATTTTTCTACACCTAGAACCCCTCAGCATAATGGAGTAGTCAAAAGGAAAAAGAGAACATTAATAGAAGCTGCCCGAGCCATGTTGGTAGAATATTCACTTACTAAATGTTTTTGGGCTGAGACGGTCAGCATAGTATGTTATGTTCTGAATAGAATGAATGTTAGATCAAACTTAAATAAAATATCCTATGAGTTACTAAAGGAAAGAACACCTAATTTATCACATTTGTATGTTTTTGGATGTAAGGTGTTCATACATAATAATGGAAAATCTACCTTAGGAAAATTTGATCCAAAATTAGATGAATGAATTTTTATAGGATACTCAAGTGTTGGAAAATCTTATAGAGTATTCAATAAAAGAATTTTGGTAATTGAGGAGATCACATATATTATATTTGATGAATCTAAAATTTTAGAAAAGATAATTGTTGAAGAGGATGAGGTAGAGATTAACTCGTAAGAGATTGAGAAAATAAATTTGGAAGAAATTTGGAAATAGAAAATCCAGTAACTAGATATTTGAGATTTTTTAAAAATCGCCAAAAGGAATTGATTATAGGTGAACCTAGTGAGGGTGTTAGGACTATTCATGGACTGAACAAAGAAGTCAATCATTCAACTTTTATTTCAATGATAGAACCCATAAATATTGATCAAACACTTTTGGATGAATTTTAGATATTGATTATACAATAAGAATTAATTCAATTTGTAAGAAATAAAGTTTAGGAATTAACTATAAAGCCAAAGAATCAAAGTGTAGTTGGAACTAAACGGGTATTCAAGAATAAAATGAATGACTCAGGAGTAGTCATTAGAAATAAGACTAAATTGGTGGTTAAGGGGTATAATCATATTGAAGGGATTGATTTTGAGCAGACTTTTGCCCCTGTAGCTAGAATTGAAGCAATCAAAGTTTTGTTAGCCTTTGCTTGTTTTAGAGGATTTAAATTGTATCAAATGGATATTAAAAGTGCCTTTTAAAATTGGATAATTCAATAGGATATTTTTTGTAGAACAACCTCCAGCTTTAAAAATTGTAAACCCCAAAATCATATTTTTAATTTGAAAAAATCATTATATGGATTGAAACAGGCACCTAGGCTTAGTATGAGAGATTGAGCATCTTCCTACTTGAGAAATCTTTTGAAAAAGGAAGTGTGGACACAACTCTTTTTTTAAAGAAATTGGGAGAGGATATACTCATTGTATAAATTTATATTAATGATATCATCTTTGGATATACAAATAAAAATCTTTGTGATAACATTTTTAAAATAATGAGTAGTGAATTTGAGATGAGTTTAATGGGAGATTTGAGTTACTTTATAGGTTTTAATATTAAGCAAATTGAGGAAGGTATATTTCTTAGTCAATCAAAGTATGTTAAGGATATCCTAAAAGTATGAAATGGACAATGATAAACCTGTTAGTACATTTATGAGTTCCTCAATTCAATTGGATAAGGACCCTAAGGAAAAATATGTTGATCAAAAGAAACTTAGAGGGATAATTGTATCTTTTCTTTACTTAATAACTAGCCGACTCGATATCATATTTAGTATTTGTTTATATGCAAGATTTCGATCAGATCCAAAAGAATCATATTTGATAGCAGTGAAAAAGATTTTAAGGTATCTGTTAGGAACTCAAAACTTAGGAATTTGGTATCCTAAGTTTAGCTCTTCATTTGAAATAATTGGATATTCAGATTCGGACTTTGCAGGTTATAGGGTTGATAAAAAGAGCACTTCTGAAACATGTCAATTTATTGGAAATTCCTTAGTCTCTTGGTCAAGTAGAAAATAAAATTCATTAGACCTATCTACTGCTGAAGCTGAATACATTGCCTTAAGAAGTTGTGTAGCACAAGTACTTTGATTGAAATAACTGTTGATTGATTTAGGATTAATAATAGGCACTATTCTCATTTATTTTTATAACACTAGTGCTATTTGCATTTCTATAAATCCTATTCAACATTTAAGAAACAAACATATAGACATCAGACATTATTTCATAAGGGACCATATATTCAAAGGAGAAATTGAACTCATTTATGTTACGACAGAAAATCAACTTGTAGACATTTTTACAAAACCACTAACCTTTGATACTTTCAGTACATTAAGAACAAGGCTTGGTATGATTGATTTGAATGCTTAAATACAAGTCTCTGCAACATTGATATGTGTTTTGTAAGTGTGTTTTTAATTTTGTGTTTTTTCATATGTATTCTATTTTTTTGTTCGTATGGTTTTGAATTTTATTATTTTGATTATTGGTATGAAAATTTTGTATATAAAAAAAATATTGTTTTCACATCAAAAATTCCTATTTTTGAGCATGGTGTAAAACGTTTGAGTGACAATCATTTGTTCGAAATTAATTTCGTATAGGAGGAATCGTGTAGCGTATTAAGGGTTAATTTAAACGATTTGCATGCAGATTTTCAGTTTTTTTATGTTGTTCATCTATACGATTGTGACGATTGTCCGGACGATATGTATTCAATCGTATGTATGCATGTAGATGGTTATATGGATAAGATCAATTTATTTATTTCTGATCGTATGTACGAATGAACTGGCACTTCAATGTGGGGGATGTTTCAAACTATCATAAAAACAATCTTAAATAATAGATCGTCACGGATGAACATTTGTTCATCTATACAATCGTATGGTCAAAATTATGTACGAAAGGATGCCTCGTAACTTGTATGTTTATGAAAAGTTGTTTCTTTTTTGGACCCATTCATTCGTCCATACGAAATAAGTTTTTTACGTACGAACCCAATATCGTAAGGGATGAAATTATTTTCGTTCATATGAAAGTTCATTTTCTCTTTAAATTTAAAGGTTTTGAACTCAAATTTTATCACTTTAAAAAACCTTTTCAATCTTTTAAATCTCTTTGATCTTCTCCATGGCTAGTTCAAGCAAAAGAAACATGCAAAAGGTACTTGCTAAGGGGCCCCACTCTAGAAACTCAGGAGAGAACTTTCTCTCCAAAGAAAATGAGGAGTCTTTTCCTAGGTTCGCATCGGCCAAAATCACCTCCTCTAGAGTCCTTCTCCAAGAACAACTCACTTTCAAGGTAATAGACCTTTTTACTTCTACCCAGTTTGGTCTTATTCTAACTTTGATCCACCTCTACAACAAGGAGACTTTCCACTACTTCCTTACAAATATGTCTTTTAACTCTAACCAAACTGTGATTAGGCCGTATGTTTTTAAGAAGAAAGTAGAGATTACAAAAGAAGATTTAGGGATATTTTTGAACTTAATGACTCAAGGGATTAGAGCTCACACTTTGACCTCTTCCGCCAAAATCACCTCCTCTAGAGGAGTAGGTCATTTACCTAAGGTAGCCACTCTTAACCGTAATGCCCATATCATCCAGCATGTTCTTCGCACCTCTATTATTCATAAAGCTGGTGATCGAGTAAATATCACACCTCTTCTTTCTATAGTGACTTATCTGATTATAGCTAGCCAACCAATAGATGAAGCCCAACTGATCATTGACTACATGTATGGACTTTATAAGATTGATCATATTTCCCACAAGAAAAAGAAGAATATTGCATTAGGATATCTTGTGACTTACATTTTGGAAAAGAAGTATGAACTAGTTCATCCTGTTCAAAATCTAGAGGAGCCTGTCTACTACAATGATGGATCATTTCGAGCCTTCTTTAATAAAGATGATCAATTTATTAGTAGTGACTCAAAGGAGGAAAGAAGAGGACCTCCACCTGCACCTGCTGGTAGACAAAATTTTTAGGATTTGGTCCAACGATTTGATCATCTTGAGAGTCATTTTGATCAACGTTTTGATCAGATTAAAACTCATCTTCAACAACAGGACTATCAATATCAGCAAGATATGGGTTGGGTTAGAGATCGGTTTGAATCGGTTAACACAAATATAGCTATGATGAATAGCTATTTTAATATTTTTAACCCTCCACCTTCAGATCAAGGACCTTCTGATTGATGTATGTAGTTTTAATATGTTTCTCTCTACCTGTGATGACTTGATGTGATGGCATGTTATGTATTGTAGTTGTTTTTGTTATATTCTCTGATGTATTAATTTTTATTTTTTTATGTTAAAAATTGTCGTTGTATTAATATCATCCATGATCGATGTAATACCCTTTATCATGATATCAATAAAAGTTATCATATATTACTTTTAAATTTTTTTTTCAGAAATATGTGTTAGACTATATGATCATCCTTAAAATATTTGATTTTATAAGTGCTATATTTTGAATTGTAATACAAAACTAAATTCATTAGAAAATTTAATTTTTCAAAAATTTTAAGTTGTGATTATAACTTGATCTAGTTAAGAATGCCAATCTCATGTCTCTTGTTAGGCTACCATAATTTTTATATTATTACTATAATTATGATATTTTTTATTTTGTATTTCTCTTATCAATATAAATATTATTAATTTTTTAAAGATCAAGAATACACTTGAAAATATACAAATTTATAAAAAAACTCAAAAGAATGTGCAATATTTCGTAATTTGAAAAAGAGGCACAAAATAAGCCCACAAGTAAAAAGATGCACAAAATGTGCCATAAATATTAAAAAGATACGCAAAGCATCACAAGTATAAATTCTTTCCTCAATCTTTCAATCTTTAAATTCAAATTAATCTCCTGATTAATTTTGTTTAGTATTGAAATTTGAAATATACAAATTTTACATTCATCTACTTTGCAATGATTTTGCTTATCTCATTGTCTAAATTGATTCATGTTTTTGATATTTTTTTTCTATGTTATATCTCTACTTAAATCATATGAATCTTTCTATTTCTTTAATGATATTTAATTTTATTTGTAAATGTAACTCAACCTCTTTACCGGATCAATTATCAAAGGCTCTTCATATGACTTTTTACATTTCTGTATTTGTTCTTTTTCTTCTTCTCTTTTTTTATTGTCAAAAAGGGGGAGAAATATTATTCATAACTAACATTACATTTATTTTATTTGTTTGTAATTGTCGTCTCTATGTCTTTTTGTAATTGTCATCTCTGAGTCTTTTTGTTGTTTATTTTGCTTGGTGTTCAAGTGCTTTGTGCTTTGTGCTTTGTGTTCAAGTGACTGTGTTAAAAATTTTTAAAACAAAAATATATTTTTTTTTATGTTCAAATGCCCCTTATTCTCACATGATTATTAATTCAGGGGGAGTTTAAGAGATACTTAGAACTTACAAATTTGTATAAATAGTAATTATTTTATCACCATAAAAAAGGGGGAGATTATTGAGAGAGTTGCTACTTAGCTTTTGCATATTTTATATTCTTGCAACTTGTCATTTTGATAATTCCAAATATTATTGTATTGATTATTAATTTCTCCTAACACATTTTGGAAGAAGTGTTTTTGTCTCTTGTGTGTACTAACATTTCAGGAAAATCATACTCCACATTATTAAAGACTTCAAATCAATATCTGATTATGATGTTTTGTAACTTGGAGTCTATATTTTATTCATTTTGAGTCAGAGAGAGTGTGATTATAATTGAGTAACTTAGCACACACACTGGGGAATGATCTTTAAAAGTAAACAATTTTAAAATACTGATCGTACAGGATGAACTATGTTCGTACAGGATGATCAGGTCAGTTATACTCTCCAAAGAGCAATGAAACGAACAGAATGGGAAAAATTTTTTTCTAAGTCCCAATCATCCAGATAATTTTACCCTGTTCATCCCAGGATGATGTTCTCTATTCTCATGCTTTGAAATAATCATCTAGACGATTTTAGCATGTTCATATCAAGATGATGTTCTCTGGACTCATGCTTTGAACTAATCATCGAGACGATTCTACCCTATTCATCCTAGGACAATGATCTTTGGACTCATGCTTTGAACTAATCGTCCAGATGATCATGTACATTTGTCCCAGGATGATTTCCTCTTTTCCTTAAAACATATGGGCTGTCCTGTAGTTTCGCTCCAACGAAGCTTGGAAATAACTATTCGTTCCGGATGAATTATGTTCGTACGGGATGATGATCGGGCATGAAGGCATTCATACCAATACACATTGAGTTCGTATGCAATAGTTTTTCCACTATTTGTAAGTATGAAACTCTATCGTATGAGACAATCGAGTATGTACATATTTGAAAAATTGCAATTTTTGGATGATTTTTCATGTCTTTCTTATAAACTGTCCACTTAAAACTGTCTTTGAAAGTGCTCTGATGGCACTATAAAGTTCATTAGGGATGTTAAGCCCTTATGAATTGGCCCAAGGCTAACAAAAAGAGAGGTGAATTCAATAACTTTAAAACCAAAAATAAAACTCAAACCAAAATCACCACAAAAATCAAATGCGGAAGAAAATAATACGGAAGCAATAATAAAAAAGAACACACCTGATTTATAGTGATTCAGTCAAATCTTGACCTACGTCCACTCTTTGGAGGCACCCTCCAAGTATTGCACTATAAAAGTGACTCTCCTTTAGCCCCCACAGCTAGGCGGAGAAGCCCTTACAAAATCACTTTCACCTTCCCCGGTGCAGCGGAGTCGTCGGGTCTTTTGACACCAAAGAGATCTTCTTCTTTGGTGAACTTCCCTCAAGACAAGCCTTGAATCGGACAGTATTCAGGTGCGAGCTTGCAGGAGCAACCGTGTGGAACCCCCTCCACACTCCATTGAGTCCCCCCTCACAGGATCTTCTCCCTCTCTCAAACTCAACCCTTTCCTCACTCCCTTTCAAGCTCTCTCTTCAAGTTTCCCCCAAAAGAACAAAACTATAATGGCTGTCAAACACTCTTACAAAAATGTCTTGACAAAGCTTAAATAGAAGCTCTCAAAACGAGCTCATTAATGCAAGTTGCCGACATTATCATCTAGGATGATAGGCATATCGTCCTGTACGATTTGTATAATTTAAGCCCAATCAGCCGGGACGATTTTAGACGATCATAAGAAGTTTGTTCATATCGTCTAGGGTGATAATATATCATCCTGGATGATCAGTGTAAATTGTGGAATATTGTCCTCGACATCGCCCTAAAAAACAGCTATCTGATGACCAATCGTCTAGCATATCATCCTGAACGATTTTGCGATCATCCAGGACAATTTGATCTAAAATCAAGTCATAATTGCCTTTCTTAAATTCCAGAGAAATTTTAGAAAAATTGACCTGGATCATCCGGGACGATATTTTATACTCCTGGACGATGTCCAAAAATAGGTTATTTCTCAATATATCTGGCGGCAGATTCTTTCTGTTTTGAGCCTATCATCCTGGTCGATATAAAATCATTCAGGACGATGTATTTTGCATAATGACGTCTGCTTTAATGAGGATGCCCTAATTAGGGTTTCTTCTTTTGGACAAATCGTCCAGGACAATATAAATATCGTTCCGGACGGTGCTACCAAAAATAGAAATCTTTAGGGAGCAATAGAAAATCTTCCAAGTTACAAAACATTAGGAGCCACACAAAATACAATAGACTAAAGAAAGGAAAAAATGTATAAACTGACTCAGACCTATTCTACCCAATCTTGAGCTGATTCCAAACTGCAGTCCGATCGTGTGAACCTAAAATGTCAGTACATAAGGCAGTCGTAGAGAAATAAGAATGTTTGCTATCATCAAAATCATAGACCATTGATCCACAATAATCTCCCCCTTTTTTATGATGGCAAATAATTCAATTTGAATTTTAAAAAAAATAATTTCTCCTAATCTCCCCCTCATTAGAATAAACCCTTTTAAAAAAATAGGAGAGATAAAAAAATATTTTTATTATTTTTTAATTTTTTTAAAAGAAAAAAAGGATACAAATTCAACATTACGTTCTCCCCCTTTGACATTATCAAAAAGAGAGGAGGCACAAAAAATAAAATGAACAAAAGAAAAAAAATGTTCCCTGATCTAGTGAAAAACAATTATTCTTAAAATGAGAAAGTTACCTCTTGGTTTTAATGAAAAACTTGAAAAACTTAGTAGAATTTGATTGACAACGCATAGTCCATAAAAGGTTAAAAATTCATAATTTGATAATCCCAACTCAAGTTCTTTTAAATGCTCAAAAAACTTTTTAATCCAATATCCAAATCAAGGAATAAACGGGAAAAAGAAACATTATTTTTTCAAAACTCTTTTCATAAAATATATCTAATAGCAGATTAATGCAAGAATTATTGAATCAGGAATCCTGTTTTTCAAAATCAAGTATCGAAAGTATCAAGGGTTTTCTTAAGCTTTTAAGAAGTACAATAATGGTAAGCATTAAATTTTATGGGCTCATTTTATACCTCTTGTCAATTTGAATGGCGCTCTTTGCGCATCTTTTGATTTTTAATACACTTTTGTATATATTTTTTAATTTGGCGTCATTGCGCATCTTTTATTTTTGGCATCATTGGTCAATTTTTTTTAATATGCTACCTTTCTGAAATCTTAAAAACAAAAGTAAACCCATCCTATTGATAAAGCGAACTCTTGATTAAGAAAATTATGAGTTAGATTCAACAACTTGTAAAAGATTCCTATGCGATAAATACAATGTAAGGAGATAAAAAATTTAGTTTCAAAAACTAATTTAAAAGATGAAAAAGATTTTAAATCAAAAGTAGAATAATCTCTTTTAGGAATTAGAGATTGAGAGTCAAAAACATGAGTTTCCTTCCTTTGACTGTTTTAGAGAAATCAAACACAACTTACCAAAGATTTCAAGAAAAAATAGAAAGTAGATTTTTCACTTTTAGAAAAGTGAATGTGTGTGTTAATCAGAGAAAAACTTTCACGAAAACAAAAATTTCAAAAAATAAACAAAAAAAATGAAAAAAATAAAAACAAAAACACAATAAAAACACGAAAGCCTTTTAACCATTATCTCTCTCCTGGTTCGATGCTTCAGAAACCAGATCTACCCATGAGATTTTTTTCCTTTCATTATTTCCCCAGTTTAAATTTTGCTTCGCCTTGCCCTTTTCTTTTCGTAGGAAGATTCTTAAATTAGGGAATGATTTTTCATATGTCCAAGGCTTCATGCATCGAAAGGCAAATAAAGTCGAGAAATATGGACATCCTTACCACTTTTTTCCTTTTTTCACTTTTCTTATGCTTTGTTTGAGCTTTGGTGGATTTTCTGAAAAGTCCATTGCATTCCTCACCAACTAAGCATTCTTTTTCCGCATCTTCAGTTTTTAGAACAAATCGTTACCTGCATCCAAAAGTCCAATACCTTGCTCGTAGGCAATGAGTGGCCAATCAAATTATCAATAGAATAATCATTCAAAAATCTTTTGATTCATAAAGCAACAACTTGGCACCAAATTTTTCAGTAACAACGAAGAATTTTAATTGACTGTTTTTAAAATTTGAAAACTTTTTGCCAAGCCATCATGATGTTACATTTTGAATGAACATAGTGTAGCATGTCTAGATCATCTCATAGGTTTTCATGAAAAACTGTCAACATCATGCATTTAACAAATTCAACTTGGATTGCTTGATTTCACTAGTGCCTCGTTATGGTGGTGTAGTTTCATCCAAACTTCCTTAATAGTGGCACGTGGATATTAACTAAAATCTTCAAACTTAAAGCAAGAAAAAATAGTTTAAAGATTTTGCATTCAATTGAGCAATTTTACTTGTTCTTCCCTTTTCCATTGATTAAAAAGCGAATCATAGTTTTAACTTCATTAATAATACACGACGGTGATGAATAACCAGTTAAAATTATATGCCACATGCGAAAATCCATCGATTGCAAGAAATAGACATGCGTAGTTTTCAAAAATCAAATGACATATTTTCAATAAATGAGGTATGGTGATTGAATAACCTTCGCAATAATTGATTTGAAAAATTTTCCATGGATCAAATTAAAACCTTTTAAAAACTATATTTTATGAATACAGCTTGATTACCACTTGAAGTGCTCTGATACAATTGAAGTGCTCTGATGACACTCCGAAGTTGTTATGATGTTAAAAGGGGCCTTATGAACTACGCCCAGGTTTAACAAAAGAGAGGTGATTTGGATAACTTAAACTAAAGAAACTCAAACCAAAATCACACAGAAATACCAAATGCGGAAAGAAAATAAACGAAGCAATAATGAAAAAGACAGCACCTGATTTTATGTGATTCAGTCAAATCCTGACCTACGTCAACGTTCCTTGGAGGCACCCTCCAATATTGCACTACAAAAGTGACTCTCTTTTAGCCCCCACAATCCGTAGCGGAGAAGCCCTACAAAACACTTTCACCTTCCCGGTGCAGCGGAGTTCGTGGGTCTTTGTGACACCAAAGAGATCTTCTTCTTTGTGAACCTTCCCTCAAGACAGCCTTGAATCCGACAGTCAAATTTTAGGTGCGAGCTTAGCAGGAGCAACGTTGTTGGAATCCCCCTCACACTATCCTTGAGTCCCCTCATAGGATCTTCTCCCTCTCTCAAACTCCACCCTTTCAAGCTCTCTCTTCAAGTTTCCCCCAAAAGAACGAAGCTACAATGGCTGCCAAAGACTCTTACAAAAGTGTCTTGACAAAGCTTAAATAGAAGCTCTCAAAACGAGCTCATTAATGCATGTTTCCGACATTATCGTCCAGGACGATAGGCATATCGACCTGTACGATCAGTACAATTTAAGCCCAATCAGTCGGGACGATTTGAGACGATCAAAAGAAGTTTGTTCATATAGTCCAGGACGATAATATATCATCCTGGACGATCAGTACAAATTGTGGAATATCGTCCTCGACATCGCCCTGAAAAACAGTTATCCGATGACCAATCGTCCAGCATATCGTCCTGGACGATTTTGCAATCGTTCAGGATGATTTGATCGTGAAATCAAGTCATAATTGCTTTCCTTAAATTCCATATAAATTTTGGAAAAATTGACCTGGATCGTCCTGGACAATATTTTATAGTCCTGGACGATGTCCAAAAATAGGTTATTTCTCAATAGATCTGGCGGCAGATTCTTTCTATTTTGAGCCTATCATCCTGGTCGATACAAATTCGTCCAGGACGATGTGTTTTGCATAATGACGACAGCTTTAATAAGGATGCCCTAATTAGGGTTTCTTCTTTTGGACAGATCGTCCAGGACGATATAAATATCATCCCGAACGATGTTATTAAAAATAGAAATCTTTAGGGAGCAACAAAAAATCTTCCAAGTTACAAAACATCAGGATCCAAACCAAATACAATAGACGCAAGAAAGGAAAACATGTATAAATTGACTCAGACCTATTCTACCCAATCTTGAGCTGATTCCAAATTGCAATCCGATCATTTGAACCTAAAATGTCAGTACATAAGGCAGACGTAGAGAAATAAGAATGATTGCTATCATCAAAATCATAAACCATTGATCCACAACAATCTTGTGATCTTTTTGTCTACTGATCTTTATGCAAATTGAAGGGAGATTGAAGGAGAGAGTGTTTAAAGGAGGATTCTTACTATTGGAGCATAAAGGGTTCACTTGGTACTCAAAGGTCAGGATCTTCATTTGTGAATTGTGATTACTTCACTCTTTTCTCTTGTCCTTCCAGATTTCCCGTGAAAATATCTTTTCAAGAAGATCCGGTTCTATGCCGACACTTGAAGAAGTGTGAAAGGACAAAGGATTCTCTACCTACACTTGGAGAAGTGTAAAAGGGTGAAGGTTCTCTGCCTACACTTAGAGAGTGTGAACAACGGAAGGTTCTCTACCTATAATTGGAGAGTGTGAACAGCGGAAGGTACTATACCGACACTTGGAGAAGTGTGAAAGGATGAATGGTTCTCTTCCTATACTTGGAGAAGTGTGAAAGGATGAAGGTTCTCTGCCTTGGAGAGTGTGAACAGCGCAAGGTTCTCTTCCTACACTTGGAGAGTATGAACAACGGGAGGTACTCTGCCTATACTTGGAGGGTGTAAAAGGATGATGATTCTCTGCCGCACCGAGTAGTGGTGAAAGTGATTTTTTGTGAAGGCTTCTCCGCCTTTTTGTGGGGGAAAAAGGAGAGACACTAACTAGTAATAGTACGATACCTGAAGTGGGAGACTTCAGGGAGTGGATGTAGGTCATGTTTAACCAAACCACTATAAATCTTGTATCTTTTACTTTTTGTTATTTTTTACTTTACTGGTTGTATTACTCTGTGGTTAAAAAATTATTTTCAAAATTTCATTATAAGTTATTATCGGTTTAAAAATAAAAGGAATTTTTTTAAATTACCAATTCACCCCCCCCCCCCTCTTGGTTAGCCGCTGGGACACAAGCTTAGGTCTAACAATCTAATTCATACTTAACAAGTTTCAAAACTTGGAGGTTCGAGAGAGGTCTACTTCAGCAACTGATTGAGGTTCTTTGCCTACTTTAGGAGAAAGCAAAAGAAGTTGGGTTCTCTGTCTACTTCAGAAGGAAACAAAAGGAGTTGGGTTCTCTGCCTCACTGGGGTCGGTGGAAAGGAGTTTTTAAATATCAATTCACACCCTCTCTTGATTAGCTTCAGGACTATTTCGCAAGGGCTTAACATCACTAACAAACTTTCATCTTGGTCTAATAAAAAATAGAATTTTGCCCTATCTATTGTTGAAGCTGAATATACTACCTTATGAAGTTGTAAAGCACAAGTTCTTTGGTTGAAATAACAATTGATTGATTTAGGATTTACAATTGGTATAATTCTAATTTATTATGATAACACTAGTACCATTTGTATTTCAAAAAATCCTATTCAATATTATAAAACCAAACATATAGACATAATGTATCATTTCATTAAGGATCATGTATCCAAATGATAAATTGAATTGAACCATATTTCAATGAAAAACCAACTTGTAGACATTTTTATAAAACCACTAACGTTTGATATGTTTAGTACATTAAGAATAAGGTTAGGTGTGATTGATCTTAATGCTTAAAAAAAATCTTCTACAAACTTGATATGTTTTTATATGTGTTTTTTTTTTTTTTTTTTTTTTTTTTTTTTTTTTTTTTTAGTTGTGTGTTTTTAGTTTGACTTTTATTTTAAGTGCTTTTTTTTTTAATTTTGACATTTATCACTTGTGTAGGTTGATTGAATTTGAGAAATTTTTTCTGATTTTCATGGTGTTTTTTCTAAGTGTTTAAATCATATTGTACGATTTTTTTTGTACCGTACAAATTATATAGCATGTCAATCATTATTTTGGACTAAATGCATAAAGTTTTAATTTTTTAACATATATCGTACTGTATCATATTGTTATCGGCCCGTTCAATCTATATACATTCATATGTACGCATGTAGATGATTATTTGGGTAGAATCAGCTATTTTAATTGATTGTACGTACGAACTACAAATTCGTCTGTTTGATCCACATATCATTTTCTATGGGGGATGAACCTAGCCGTCATTAAAATGATCTTAAATAACCGATCATCTCGGATGAACACATGTTCGTCTGTACGATCATATGGTCAAAAAGTCTGCATAAAAGGTTGCCTCATAAATTGTGTGTTTACAAAAAATCATTTCATTTTGGACATTATCATTTGTCCATATGAAACGTTTTTCATCCCGTACGATCACAAGATCGTACGTACGAATTAATTTTTGTACTGTACGAAGGGTCATTTTTCTAAAAATAGGGGGGCTTTAGAAATCATTTTCATTCACTTCAACATCCTCCTTAAATCCTTCTCAACTTAGGAATGGCAAGTTCTAGCAAGCGTGGTAGAGTTTCTATAGGTTCGTCATCTAGGAGTGGGGACAACAATTTTAAGTCTAAAGTAAATGAGGATTCCTTCTATAAGTTTGTCGCTGCAAAAATCACTCCCTCTAGACTACTGATTCAAGATGATATCCACTTTCAAGTCATGCATCTATTTGCTTCAACCCAATTCTCTTTTATTTTAACTTTGATCCATGCTTATCATAGGGAGACCTTTCACTACTTCTTAGCCAATATGAGTTTTAGCGAGGATGAGAGTATAATAACTTCATTTGTTAAGAAATAACAAGTAGAAATAACCAAGGAAGATCTATGAAACTTTCTCCACTTAAGGACTCGTGTGACTAGAGCACACTTTAACCTCCAAATCTGACTATGATTGGTCTGAAATAAATAAAACTCTTAGAGTTGTCACTCAAGTTTGTCATTTGGCTAGAGTATACACTTTCAATCAAAATGTAAGGGTCATCCAACATGTCCTTAGAATTTTAATCATTCCTAAGTCTAGTGATTGCATAAACATTACTCCTCCTCTATCCATAGTTACCTATTTGATCATGATTGAACAACCAATTGATGAGGCCCAACTCATTTTGAATTATATTCATAACCTTTCTAAAATTGGGTTTGTTTCTCATAAGAGAAAGAAAAATATTACTCTATGACATTTAGTGACATATATTTTTGAAAATAAGTACAACATTATTCATTCAGATGTTTTAACTAAATTTCCATTCTTCTTCATCGATAACTCTTTTCGATCTCTTTTTGGGAGGAATGAGAGTGCAAGTGAGGATACTGAGGGAGAAGGGGGAGCACCTACACCTTCTCAGGGACCTGACTTTTAGGAGATGGTCCAACGCTTTGATTGGTTAGAGAGTCATTTTGATCAACATTTTGATCAAATTCATACTCACTTAAACTAGTAGGATGCATAGTACCAGCAAGATATGGGTTAGATCCGAGGTCAATTCTACTCGGTGAAAACTAATGTTTCTATGATGAATAGTTATTTCTCAATCTTCAAACATCCTCCTCCAGACTAAGGTCCTTCATAGTTTTAGATGTACTTCTTTTTAGTTTTCCTTTACCAGTCCTTTCTTGATATGATGATGATGTAATGATGTCTGAATTTATTTCTTTCTATTGTACTTGTTCTTATTTTAGTTTGTATTGTTATGTTGTTTTACAAAAGTTGATGATTGATATCAAGGGCTTCAATGTATCCGATCTTTATTTGATATCAATACAAAATATCTTGTTTTGATTAGTTTTTTTTTTTTCATTATTTAAAATGTGAGTTTACCTATATGATAATCCTATTTTAATTGATCTAAAAGTATTTTAAATTAACTTGCATTACAAAATTAATTTCATTATGAAATCTAATTTTTTAAAATTTAAATTAATTTTAACTCGTTCAAGTTAAGGATATCAATCTCATATTCTTTTAGGCAAATATAATTTGAATATTATTGTTATTATTTTATTATTTTTTATCTCTTTTCAATATAATTATCTTTGTAATTAGAGAAATTTAATTTTTTAGATTATTGATTTTGGAAAGATCAATTAAAAAAAAGGTATATCAAAAAAGAAATGTACAATGTATACAAAAATTGAAAGAATGCGCAATAATTTGTATAATAAAAAAAGGCACAAAATTAGCCCAAATACAAAAAAGATGAACAAAGTGTGCCACAAATATTTGAAAGATGTGCAATGTCGCCAATTGAATATGTTCTTTACTCTATCGTTTAATCATTATTTCAAATCAATCTAATTTTTAATTATTTTTATTTTTGAAAATTAAAATTAACTAATCTTCATTTCGTCACTTTTGTAATAATTCTCCTTATCTAAATTGTCTAAAATGCTTCATAACCTTGATCAAATTTTCATATATAAGTTGTTCTTTAATTTAATTTTTTTTAATCTTTCTTTTTTCATCTAATGTTAATTAACTTTGTTATTACAATTCTATTTCAATCTCTTTCAAGATCAATTATTAAGATTTCTCATATGACTTTTTTCATTTTAATCTTCTTTTTCCCTTTTTTATTGTTGTCAAAAGGGGGAGTAATATCATTTTTGTGTTGCTTGTGTTGCTTTGTGTTTGTGTTGTCTTATTTTTGTGTTATCTTGTGTTGTTTGTGTTTGCATTTGAATTTTTTTTTAATTTTTTGTTATTTATGTTGTATATGTTTTAAAAATTTAAAAAAAAAATTGTGTTCTTCATGAAATTTCCTAATATTCATATGTTTATTTTTTTAGGGGGAACTAAAGAGAAATTTAGGGTATTCAAGTTCACTCGAATAATAATTATTTTACCATCATCAAAAAGGGAAAGATTATTGAAATAGTTGTAATCTAATTTTTTTATTGTTGATATTCTTGCAACAAATATATTTTTTATGAAATATTATTATTTTTAATTACAATTTCTACTAACATATTTTGGATGTATTGTTTTATTATTTGTGTATATTAATATTTTAGTGAAATCATACTACATATTATTAAAGACTTCAAATGAGATCAGTTTAAGGTTTATTATAAATGAAGTCTGTATTTTTCTTTTTATTGAGTTTGAGAGAGTGATTATAATTTTGTAATTGTGCATACACACAGTGAGAGTGTTTAAAATTTGCAATTTTAAACTGATCATATTGTACGAAGTAATTTTATACTTGATGATTTGTTCAGTTATTTTCTCATACGAGTAGTCAAACGAATAAAAGGTAAAAAAAATTGCTAAGTATAAATTGTATTGTATGATATCCCATTAGTACGTACGCCATCTAGTGAAAGAATTGGGCGGGTCCTTTTTCATCCTAAAGAATTAAAAGTTTATCTGAACGATTTTTACAGTACTATGTCGTCATCGTACGTACGTCGTCTAGTGTATGAGTTGGACGGGTCCCTTTTTGTCCAAACAAACTTGAAATTTTTTTGAACTGTTCATACTATACGATGTCGTCATCGAACATACGTCGTCTAGTGTACGAGTTGGACGGGTCCCTATTCATCCCGATGAACTTGAAAATTTTTTGAACTAATCATACCATACAATGTCATCAGCATACATACGCCATCCAAAGTATGAAAATGTGGGGTCTCTCTTTGTCTCGACGAAGATGAAAAAATTTATATTTTTTTTTATTCGTAATGTACGAACTTGGTTCGTACAAGATGATCATCATGTACAAAGTCATTTTCTATATATTCATAACAGGTTCGTACGCATCATTTTTTGAACTATTTGTACGCACTAATATATGATCATATTGTACAATTGTACACTATCAAAATAAAAATTTTCAATTTTTTGGATGGTTTTTCATGTCTTGCATATAAAAGGTCTTTTAAAACTAACGTGTGAAAGGTCCTTCATGATTTTTCATGAGCAAGTAAAATAGTGCATTTGGGAGTGTGTTTGAGAGAGATTTATTGCAAGAGAAGTGTGAAGGGTTCACAAGATTACTTAAAGAAAAGGATCTCTTTGTATTTTTTATTGCAACTCTCTTTTCTTCTTTCTAGTTGCTCAAGGGATGATCTTTGAAGTAAGACGATGATACTCTGCTGACACTTAGAGGGTATGAACAGACAATGATACTCTGCCGACACTTGGAGGGTGTGAAAGGATGATGGTACTCTGCCGACACTTGGAGGGTGTAAAAGGGCGACGGTTCTCTTCCAACACTTATAGCGTGTAAAAAGACGATAGTTCTCTGCTGACACTTGGAGGGTGTGAAAGGACGATGATTCTCTGCCGCACCAAGGATTAGTGGAAGAGAGGTTTTTTAAAGGCTTCTCCACCTTATTGTGCGAGAAAAACGAGAGTCACTTTGGTAATAGTGCAACACCTGAAGAGGGAGTCTTCAGTGAGTGGATGTAGGTCGTGTTTGACCAAACCACTATAAATCTGTCTTTTAATTTCCGCATTTATTTTCTGCAATTTAATTATTGTGGTTGAAAAGCTTATTTTTAAATTAAAAGAAAATTGCTGAAAATGTTTAAAAGGTTTTCTATTTAAAAATCCAAGATAAATTTTAAATAACCAATTCACCCCTCCCCCCTTTTGGTTAGCCATGGGACAATAGCTTAAGTTAAACAACCTATACGAAATCAACATGAACTCCCTCACACAACCCTTAACTTCCAAAGAACAACCTCGCATCCTCTCCTTCACACCCAATTAAATTGGATAAACTCTCTTAAGGAGAAATTCTTATTCTTTCCCAAAGGACTCTTTGCCAGGAAAAACGGCTCTAGTTACTCACCTCAGACAAAATTGATATGAAAGAATTAGAATTAAATATTTAAATTAAACACTACTTTTTATTTTTGATATACTCATCTTATAATACGAGTGTGAATCATCATGTAGGATTTGTTTAATGCCCATTTTTTAGTTTTATTAGGTTAGATAGTACAATATGAATCTTATATATTATAGTATGGTTTCACCAAGTATATATTTTCCTATTTAAATTAGATTATATCAAGGATCATCTTTAAACTCTTTTTTTTTTTTAGTCATGGAAGTTCTAACTAAACATTTGTAAGAGGATGTACCCTGCTGTATGCTTTTTACTATTGATATTCTTCTTGTTGATAATACTAGAGAGGAAGTTGAAACAAAACTTGAATTATGGAAGTCAACCATAGAGTCTAAAGGATTTCATTCAATAGATATAAAGGCAAATACATTAAGTGTAATTTTAGTAGTAATAGGTCTAGTGGGGAGATTGTTATTTTGGGAAGTCAAGTCATTAAAAAAGTACAACTTTTAGATATCTTGGGTCTATTATTCAATGTGATGGTGAAATAGATGGGAATATTATCAGTATAATTCAAGTTGGATTGGTGAAGTGGAGGAATGCATCGGGCTTATTGTGTAATAGAGAAGTACCCCTTAAATTTAAGAAAAGTTCTATAAGATGGTGGTGAGACCTGTAATGTTTTATGGCTCATAATATTGTTCAAAAAAAGAGAAGAAAAAAATAAAGTTAAGTGTTGCATAGATTAAGAGGCTTTGGTGGATAAGTCACTTTATACTTAAAGATAGAATGTGAATGAGTGTATATGTGAAAATGTTAGAGTAGGTCCAATGGTAGATAAGATTAGAGGGAGTCACCTTAGATGGTTTGGTCACATAAAATGTTGGCCTTCTATGACCTGAATAGGATAGTAGATATAATAGATCTAACCTATGTTAAGAAATATAGAGGTAGACTTTAAAATACTTAGTTAGAAAGTATTAGAAATGGTATTTTTTAATATATTTAAAAGACAACTTGATTCTTAATAAGACAAAATGGATAAAAAGATTCATGTAACTGAACCCACACAGTTGGATAATAGCTTGACGTTTTTGTTGTTGTTGTTGTTGTGATGTGCACTTGCAAATAGGTATATATTATCATGTTGATGTTGGGTATGCGCTGCAATGAGGATTTATGAAACCATATGCATATGTGAAGTATCATATTCCAGATTTGCAAGGATTTAGTCAATTGTACATGATAGTCATGAAATGTTATGTTTAACAAAGACACTCATCATTGCGTGGCATGATGGTGAGAGCATTTTTTGTTTGAAAAAACAAGTGAGTTATACTAAGTGATATGTCCACATACTCATTTAAGAAGTAAGTGAATAAAGTTGTGGTTGCTAGAATGCCACTACATAACTACATAAGTCATCATCTCTCTTAAGATGATTTAAAATTCAATACAATTGATAGAGATCAATCATATATACCTCATGAAGTGTATGAGTTTCGAAATTGGTAGTCATTATTAGATCATGAAGAAGATGCAATAGTTTATATGGCACAAGATGGCGAAGGTGCTAAGGAGATATAACTATGGGACCAAATGGCCTATGATTTAATGAATGAGATGAATTAGAAATTACTTTCCATTCAAACTTTTTAAAGATATTATTAATCTTTTTTAGTAGATTCGACTGGTTTATGATCACATCATAATTTTCTTTTTATTTTATTATTATCTAACTATTCTGAAAAAAAATTATTATTATTCACTGATAAATAGTCATATAAATAACATTTTTATTCTTAATAATAAATAATTTCATTCAAAAGTTATAATATATTGGCTAGAAATATTTAAGTTGAAGTAACTACAATAAGTCATCTAATGTTGGATTCATTTAAAAAAAAGAAATATAGTATAGATAATTTTCTTTGAGCTTAATATATATGAAAGTATCAATATAGGCTTCATTTGGGATGGCTTTTTTCCTGCTTTTTAAAGCGGTTTCTTAGTACAAAATTTTTAATTTTTTTACTAAAAAGCTACTTTAAGAAGTGATAAAAAATCAGTCCCAAGCAAAGCTATAATTTGATCTTATACAGCTATAGCAATTTTAAAATCAGCTTTTTCAACAACAACGTCACAACCTAACACCTTAATGAACCATCTAAATTGTAAGATTAATAAGTTTATTAACTTGATCAAGTAAGATTACATACATCAAATGATAATTTACTACCTAATTGCCGTTAATGCCGGGTTATCGGCTCAATTACAACTGGATAATCATTTCGTGCTAGTTATGTGATAGGGACTTGACAGTTTGATTATATATATATATAAGGGATTTATGTGAAATTCCACTAAGTGTCTTTTTTTTTTTTCAATTCTAATAGCCTCCCAATCACTTATGATTTGCTCAATTAATTAAATTTTCTTTTTAATTTCATTACAGTTAGATCTGTTAGCATAATTCAAAAGCCACCTTAACCTTAAAAAACATTATTCTGACGCCATCTTATAACTTCTTTTAATATATTTTCTGCATTCCGTTTACGTTGCATGACAAAAACAATTGACATTTATGATAATATTTTTGTTTTTTTATATCCTTCATGATTAACTAAGGCCTCTAAAACCCCTTAATGAAACTCTATATAAAGTACCATCTGGCAAAGTCACAGATATACTCCTTAATTAGCCATCCTTCTTTGTTTCTTAAGTAAATAGTAAAGGTTCTAAACTGCTATGGGTAGTTGGCTTATATTTTTCCTTACTATTTCTTCACTTTTATGCCTCAGCCCCATTTCTCACGCTGCAAGGCCGACTCCTGAATATTCGCCCGACCCAATCAAGGCTGTTAATCTTGGTGGATGGCTTGTTGCTGAGGGGTGGATCACACCCGATTTGTTTGATAACATTCCGGTTAATAAAGATCTGTTGGTAAGACTATCATATATGTTCATCATGTTGTATAAATACGGGCTGCCCTTACTCTGATATTTGAGATAAAACTACTAAGACTATACTTCGAAAAATATATTAACTTTTTATGTATTTAGCATTAATATTTTTTTAATATTTTTATTAAAAAATTTATTTATTAGTGTAATTCATCATAATTAATATTGTATTGTTTGTTTAGCATTGATCAATTGTATTGGAGAGGTAAAAAGTAAATTATTTGATGAATTTAATTTATTTTTCTTGATTTTGTATTCTGGTTTATATATATCAATTATTTTGTATGTTTTAGGATGGAACCCAAATACAAGTTAAGTCGGTAACACAGAACAATTACCTCTCAGCCCAAAATGGAGGTGGTTCGACAATCATCGCAAATCAACCATCCGCATCAACATGGGAGACTTTCAAAGTATAGTAGCTTAATTGCATCCACCTTATTTTGTTATTTGAATTAAAATTTACAATATTAATATGGATCCTAAGGTTATCATTTGAATATTTCAGTTATGGAGAATCACTGAGACAACCTTTCAGTTTAGAGTCCTCAATTGGCAATTTTTTGGCATCGATGATAATGGGAATCTAGTGGCCACTTCAACCTCTTCCGATGACTCAGATTCTTCACATACATTTTTTATCGTGAGAAAAGATGATGAGCCCAATCGAATACGAATCAAGGCCCCAAATGGTTCTTTCTTACAAGTAAATTCAGATGCAACAGTCACTGCTGACTATACCGAGAATACTAACTGGGGAGATGATGATCCATCAGTGTTTATAGTGACAAATGTGTATCAATTGAAGGGGGAGTTTCAGGTCACCAACGGTTATGGTCCAAATATTTCTTCCTCTGTAATGACGGTGAGATGCCTTAAAACTTTCAATTTGATTGATTATTCCTGGTGAATTCCCACATATGAACTTTAATTTAGAATACTAAGGTTATTGAATTTTTAACCAATATATAATTGAGATTTATTTAAGTATCTTATGCATCTACTTTAATACTAAATACAAAGGCATCAATAATTGATTCATAAAATAATACAATGAGATGACTATTGGTGCCTATAGAAACATTGGAATAGCTTCATAGTGGAAGATGACTTCAAGTTTCTATCTGATAATGGATTGAATGCTGTGAGGATTCCTGTTG
Source organism: Dendrobium catenatum (assembly GCF_001605985.2). Classification (NCBI taxonomy): domain Eukaryota; kingdom Viridiplantae; phylum Streptophyta; class Magnoliopsida; order Asparagales; family Orchidaceae; genus Dendrobium; species Dendrobium catenatum. The sequence goes on from NW_021318711.1 coordinate 956,549, forward strand.
GGTGGTGGATACGATTTGATCAAAACCCACCCCGCCCTTTTGTTGGTGGATCCCTACAAGTATTAGACAATGCCTTCTCTTGGGCAGAGTAAGCATATAATGTTCTCTAATTTTGCATAATATCTAAAAGCCTCTTACATTAACATGTGGATTTTCTCTATAGGAAGTACAATATAAAAGTGATCATTGATATTCATGCTATGCCAAGTTCGCAAAATGGCTGGGAGCATAGCGGAACAAGAGATGGATTACAATCATGGGGTCAGACTGATGACAGTATTGATCAATCAGTTGTTGTGGTCGACTTCCTAGCCTCTAGGTGGGTTAGTTTAAGTTTTGATCTTCATATTATCTTTACATATTAATTTATTCCTCTTTTTTGTTCATATAGGTATGCAAATAAACCTAGCTTGTATGCAATTGAGTTGATCAATGAACCATTAGCTCCTGGTGTAGATTTAGATAGTCTAAAAAAGTACTATAAGGCTGGCTATGATACAGTTAGGAAGTACTCAAATGTATTTGTGATCATGTCAAATCGATTATCGATTAGTGATCCTACAGAGCTCATCCAATTCGCAAGCAGCTTCTCAGGCTCTGTTGTTGATGTCCATTACTACAACCTCTTCTCAAACATTTTTGAAGGCATGTCAGTGCAACAAAATATTGACTATATATACAATAATCGAGCTTCTACTCTTAGTTCCCTAATGGTTTCAAATGGTCCTCTTATATTTGTTGGTATGGATAATATTCTTTATTTTTTTATATTTATATATTGCTTATATATTATCTTAGTTCTCATATGTTTATATATGATGTAGGTGAATGGGTGGATGATATGGATGTGAACAATGCATCAAAAGATGATTATCAAAGGTTCGGATCAGCCCAACTTGATGTTTACGGGAGGGCGACCTTTGGGTGGTCATATTGGACTCTTAAAGCTGCTCAAAATGAATGGAGTTTGGAATGGATGATTACAAATGGATACATAAATGTTTAAACTTTTCCACTTTATCAATTACAAGTTTGGGCACCGCAATGTACATGTATATTAAGCTTTGTTCTCTATCTGTATCTGTGGAAGACTACTTGATGAGAAATATTTGAATCTTGGTTTGATCATTTATGCCAAAGTTTATGTTTATTCTCTTTAATTTGCATGGCTAAGAGTATCTTTAAACAGTGTGAGTTTATGTGCTTAGATAATATTTTTTTATGGTACAACTATTATAATAGTTCTCGAGATATTTCAAGCAAAACATAATAGGATCAATCATTAATATTTTTATATAATCGATCTTTAAATTATTTTACTAAATTTCAAGAAACAAACAATTTGAAAGAAAGGGATAACTTGGCTCATAAAATATGACTTACAAAATATTGATAACGCAACAAAATGTATTTATAAGATGATGTTCGTGGAATAGATGAGTCAACCACCCAATCAAATATTTCAAGGAATATCTTAAGTGTATATTAAAGATTAATTTATAAATTGCACTCTTATAAAATATATTTCAAAAGCAAAATAGTAAAAGCAAAACAAGAGACAAGAAAGATTCACTTACTTCACACACACACACAAATCCCCTAATTTCAACAACTCTCTCCTCTTTCTCACTCAAGAAGCCAAGTTGACTAACACCCTAGTTCTCTCTCAAAAAGCTCTCAATCTCTTAAACCCGAACCAACAACACAACTCCTTATCTCTTATTCACTCTTACTGCTCTCGGCTTTATAAAAAAGAAAATACCAAAAAAAACAATTTAATAGGTAAGCAAGAACTAGGATAAGGCAAAAAATAAAAAATCTAATTTAAAGAATAGAAATAATACTTAAAAGAAAATGCTCTAATTAAAATTAACTAACTTAATAAGTATTTTTAATTAAAATTAATTTTATTTTAAATCACTCATACAATTAAAAGAATAAAACATGACAAGATTGCCCAATCTATAAACATTACTTACACATGTTTAGGAAACTTAGACAATGTCTGAATTTTCTAAAAGAAACTATCCTCTTATCTTTGTAACCATATCTGTAAGATTATCATTTGTTGAGATCTTAGTAAGTTTTACTGCACCTGAATTTATCAAATCACACATGATATGATAATAACAAACATCCAGATGCTTTGTTCTTTCATGTAAGGCTAGATTTTTACACAAATGCAATGCACTATGATTATTAGTAAAAACTATAATGACATTGTGAAAAATACCAAGCTTACTAAGCAAACCTTGCAACTAGATTAAATCATTCATAGCTTTTGTCACTACAATATACTCTGTTTCTGTTGAAGATAAAGGTACAATTGACTGCAAGTGAGATTTCAAACTAACTGGACCACAATAAATCAAAAACACATAACATGTAATAGATCTTCTTCTATCCAAATCTCCTACAAATTTGAGTCAACAAATTCTATAACATCAACAGCATCAGCACCTATTCTAAAATAAATATCCATGTTCAGAGTTCCTTTAATATACCTCCGTAACCATTTAACTGCCTTCCAATGTTCTAATCTTGGATTAGATATAAATATGCTCAACACACTAATAAAGAAAGTAATATGTGGTCTAGAACATACCGTAACATACAAAAGAGACCCAATGACACTAGCATAAGGAATTTTATGCATCTTTTCTGTCTTCATCTCAATTTGGATACTGAACTGCATATAATTTATACTAACTCCCAAGATGAAAATTGTGAAAGCCCTTAAATTTTTTTTAAAGAATTCTTTTCTTTATCTAAAACATTAAAAAATTATTTCATGAGTCATTATCAGTCCAAATTATAAATCGATTTTGTCATAAAATAGATATTATTTTGTTTTATCTTCACAAATATTTTCATAACTTTTGGACTTAAATGAAATTCATTAAGAAATTATCATTTTTAGCACAGATGAGATATTTGAGATCGTTATGTGTCTGTTTTTCAAATTGATTTCATCAATGTCTTTGAAACATGATTAGCTAATTTATGAATATTTTTCTACAATTTTTAAATTCTCATATTTGAAAATATAAAAGAAATTTTGGCTAAAATTGAATAAATTATAGAATTATATTATTATTTTAAAATAAAAATCTAAAATCACTTAACTTATTCAAAAAAATCCTTTTCACCTCTACTATTCGACCAATATATAGCAGCTTAGGGAATTTAGGGAAAAATTTGATGGGAGAAAAAGTAGAAATCCGATTTTGCGTGACTTAGCCATTTTGTCCATTGGAGAAATTTGTTGCTCTCGAGGTATATCATATTATGCTCATCTTAATTTTTAAAAATATGATATTTTTCTGATTAATTTTTTGTTTTCATTAGTAAAAAGCGTTGATAACTTTGCACCGATAAAACTTTTATTACGTGATTTTTTATATGTTATAAATATTGAGATTAAGAATATTTTGAGTATTTTCTAAAAAATTTTCAATGGAGGTTTTCGAATTTTTGTGATTTTTATTATATAAAAATTATCTGAATATTGAACAATAGTGTTGTAGTATAATAATAATTTTAAAATGTTGTTTTACCAATCTCTAGTAATTTGATTATTTCTAAAAAGTGCATTTTTTCCTAGTAAGATTTTCTGTTGCCAACCGATAGAGAAAACTATGTAATTCTAACACATGATCAATTACATTTTAATTATTATAATATGATATAAATTTGTGCATATGTGTTTAAATAATATTTGATGGGAGATACAAGTGGCTAGAATCCTTTAAGAATTTTTCAGTGTTAGGAAATATTTTAGTGCCTATAATGCATGTTCTTATGGCTATAAATAATGTTCTAGTGCATACAGGTATATTCTGGTGCAATAAGAAATAAAACAGAGTCATAAGGTACAAGAATCTTCTGAGATTATATCTGGGTCCGAGGAATGTGATGTGAATTACAATTTATTCATCTGCTCAATATTATTTTTTTATAATAGGATAATTGTTATGCCCGTATTATATTTCTCAATAAAATAATTTATTAGATTATATTTAACTGATTATAAATATTCAACAAAATACTTAATAAGAGAATTTTAAAAATTTAGAGCAGTTTATATGGCGTATAAGCTGTTGCAGCTCATTGTGATTTTGCTTCTAATTTTTATACTCTAAAAAAGGGAAGGAGTTTGTAGATTAGCAGTTTAGGATCAGATTTGAGTTTATAGCTATTTTCTTGTTTTGATTTTTGTACAATAATGGCTAGTTTATTATTTAGTTATGTAGCTTCTACACGTAGACATGTACTATAAAGTAAATACATTTTGATAATTAAAAAAATTATGGATTAGTTTATATTCAATATTTGGATATTTTAGTGACTTTGTAGTTTATGATTTGTTTAAAATGAATATTGAAAGAAAATTAAAAATATTTCAAAACTAGATATTAAGATTTGTCTGTCCTAGCAGCAGAACATGATAAGACTTATTCTGATCGAGTTGAATTATGACACAAACTAACTGCTCTAGAATCTGACATCAAAAATCTTTTAAGAACCTTTTTAAGATAACTTTTCTTAGACATGCACAATTGTCTTTTCCTGCAATCTCTTAAGATTTTTATTTCAAGAATTTTCTTAGCTTCACCTATGTCCTTTATATAAAATTCAAAATTAACAGCATGCTTAAGCTTTTGAATTACTAAACAATTCTTACAAGCTAACAACCTATCATCTTCATATTCAAGTGCTGATAACAACACATATTTATGAAAATGTACATAAACATATTTCAATAGTGTTTTAATGTTTCTTTTTTCTCTATCACATGAAAATACATTATCACTGTTATTTTCAGTTGTGTTTTCTACTTCTAATTATGGAACACTAGATTGTTGTGGAATTTCAAAATTATGATTGTTAGTTGGTGGCTCCACCTCAAATTCATAATAGTCTTTATTTGATTCTATATTTTCAACTAAACTTACTGATTTATTTTTACTTTTTGATTAAAAAATATATAATATGTCTTCATTAAAAATTCTCTGTGCTAATTATAGTCTTAACTCCAGAAGAACTCAAATTCATAATAGTCTTTACCTTCCTTCAAATATTCTTCTCAAAATTTTGACGACATGAACTAGTGTAGCCATTTGAAACAAACACCCTCTACAACTTCAATTCCTAGTAGGAAAAAGATATAGATTTTCATTTTTACCAAGCTTGACAATTCATATACAAATATTAGCTCAAGAACTAATGTATAACAAGAAAAATTTTAAAAGCTCCTTTGAGGTACAATTAATGTTTTTGATCAAACCACAAAAGTGTTTGATGACATATCATTTTGCTTGTTCTCCACAAAGTTTCTTGAAGATCCAACTATGTAATAAGTTTTTTATAGTAATATATCACATGAATAAAAAGTTCATTATCTTCATTAGTGTTATCGTGATACAAGAACATATTTTCATAGGTATTTTCATTCAATAATTTTGTTTCATTTCATAATGAATTTTTGTAATATAGCATCGTCCTACAAGTGCAAATACATATGATCTCTAATATGAACTTGTTGAATGTTTCATTTGGCTTTATAAAGAGAGCTTTGTTGATTATTTGTTTCTATAAGAGACAAATTAGAATGTTTACTATAATGCAGATTTTGTAGTGAATGAATACTTCAATTTCTCTGTTCATTTATTGTTTGAAAGCTGAAATGATCCAACCATTCATTCTTCCATCAGATAGCTATTGACATGTAATGCAAAATGCTAAAGTTTAGCTACAGCTGGCTCAAATATGATTAAAATTTATGTTATATCTTTCTTGAATACTGTAACTAAATTTTTTGTTCAGTCGAAATTTCATCATCTTCGGTTGTATGTTTTCGAATGCGTAATTACTTTTAAATACTATAATTTGAATTTGGGCCTAAAATTCTTTTTGAAGTTGTCATGAATGTTTTTTTCTTTGAAGAATGGGCAACATTTTTTTAATTGCAATGGCAGTTCTGACTGCCAAAAAAATTTCACATTACAAAATTTTTATGAACTATTTCTAGCTTATAATCAAAGTTCCTACTCTCTCTACCAACATGTCACATACTATCTCTCTCTCTACCAATATTATATCGCATTCTGCTATCAGTATTAGAGTACAAGTCGCGAAGCATTTCATTTAGACAAGTTCAAAGCGATAATTTTGATTGAAAACAAAAAGGGTTTGTTGGGAAGAAAAAATAGAGTGCGGCCTGTAGAGCACATGTCGAACAAAGTGGGGTTGCTCATGCAACAGATCTCTCTATAGATTTTGAGAGAGAGATCTGTGAAAGTCATTGCCTTATGTTATGGCCCGAACCATTCTATTATCATTCAATAAAAGATTCGGATTCATTCATCCATGCAGAGCTTTTTTATGTTTCAGATGAAAGTAAAATGTTCGTTACATGCATAATTAATAAGATCCACTTTACCTAGCTTTCTCACTTTAAAAGCGTTAATTCACTGAAAAAATAGCAAATCAAATCAACATGCTTGCTCTTGCAGATAACCATAAATTATTCATTATCAATATAAGCAGCGAATCAGATAAGATGTCCAACGCCAAAGCAAGCAAGGAAAACACTTACGCCTCAAAGACTAAGGAAAGAACACACTGAAAGAAGTAAAATTGACAGAAAGAGAAAAGTGAATGGAGATGGAAGAAAGATGGCAGCTGAGGATGTGAGAGATGGGGATGGCGCCTGGGACGAACCTGCTGGAGTGATTTCCGGCGATGTTGTGGGTGCATGAACTGCCATGGAATAATAAGGTTAGCTTAATGCATCATTGTAAGGTTCACTTAGGTAAACTGCGCAAAAATATTGAAATGTTCCAAACAAAATAACTTTTTTGAAATTATTATGTGCATTATGATCTTGTTTCTTTTACAAAAGTTGGATGATAATTTTCCTAAAACTACTACTCTTACATGTTTAGTAAATTAAAATATATCTAATTATTTAAAATTACTTCTCATCATAAACACTTTTGAAAAATAATAAAGAGATACCACCAAATAAAAATATAGTTGTTGCGTGCTGGGATATTCATAGCCATAGAATGATAGAGTTTAACATCCGAATTTTACATGAAGATCTACATAAAGATAAGAAAGAAGTGCAAGAATTGCATCAGAGTTTTTACTTTGAAAACCAAAGAAAATGAAAAATTATGGGACTTGTCCCAGTTAAAATGATTCCAAAATTATTTGTTATCGATTAAAATATTTCCCTTCCTCGAGAGAGAGCATAGATACACAGTAAAGAACATGCTTGCTAAGATGAAGTTGGAAGAGCATTATGGCAAAAATCCAACATAAATCCTAGTGCAAAAGTTTGGAGTCAAAGTTGATATTGACGACATCCACCTATCTTATAAGTGATGCCTATCACTGGCATTATTGATGATGACAGATGATAAAGTCAATAAGTGTCAAGAGTAGCCAAAAACCACTAGTTACAAGAACCATACTCGGGCAATGGGGTCATAGGATTGTAGTCAGATCGATGATAAAGGTTAGATGACTGTAGTTTGGACGATAGGGGTTAGAGGCTCGTAGTCAGGCGACGGTGGTCAGAGGACCATACAAATACGAAGGGAGAAGGGGAGAAAAGAGGCTGGTCCAACCCAGCCATCCTGAAAGAGCCGAATCAGCCCTTGGGCTGGGCGGAACTTTCAGCAGAACGAGAGAAAAATTAATGTTGTTTTAATTCCAATTTTAATTCAACATAAGAGGGATTTAATTAAGATAGTAAAGTTGTTTGGGAGGGAAATAAGAAGAGCTAGTTATTTTGTTATGAGGGTTATGAGTGTTTCATTTATTTGTTGCAATGTCTAGGTTGATTGGGAGTGTCGATCTACCTCTCAAATAAGAGATTCCATATATATTTCATTATTATAAGTATTAAAAAATATATATCTCATATCTTTTTGTTCCTGCACTTCTTATTTATTGTGCTGTTTTCACTTCGAAATCGTATCAAATTGGTATCAGTTAACCTTTTTGGGACCTAAGGAGGCAAAGGTGGTGGATGTGTTGGGAGGCAAAGTGGAGCAAATCAAATATGGTTGGTGGAGAAGTTCTCAACCATCAAAGGAAAGCTTTCATCCATGCAAGGAAGGCTCTCATCCAAAGAGAACCACACTGAAAACTTAGAAGATATGATGAAAATGATCGAGATACAGTTGAAAGCTTCACTGACGATTCATAGGGTCGAACCCAACAGAAAGAAGATTCTGGAGATGATGAAAAAGCTTATGGAGATGTGATCCAAAACTCCATCGATGGTCCCAATTGCTGACCCTACCCAATATTTAATTGAGATTCCCTTGGCCAAATCTAAGGGAAAGGAAATCGAATTGAAAGGGTTCGACGAGATAAATTTCTTCCATCAAGAGTCACCTCCTAGGGCTCCGATAAAGGGTGGATCAGAGTTTTCGGAAGGGGAGACAACAGTGAGGGAATTTTGTGGTGGATGTGGTAGGGTGGTTGACTATTATGGGAGGCATTTTAGGAAACAGGAGTGTGCGAAAAAGATAGTGGGGGAAAAGCTCAACCATGGATCAGGTCATGCTAGAACGGATGGAAGAAAGGTGGGAGATCCACACTCAATGAACGGGGGGAAATTGAGGGATCATGACAACCACTATACTAGAGGAAGAAGCTATTAGGGCAATGACGATCCTAGGGTGAGGAAGTTGAGGATGCCAATATTTGAAGGGAAAGATGCCTTTGGGTGGGTTTACTAAGTGGATATGTATTTCATGGTGAATGGATTGAATGAGAAGAAGCATATGACACGGGGCTTTGTCTGCAAAGGAAAGAACTAACTCAGTTCTAGTGGACGAAAGCATGGCCACTGACTGAACAACTGAAGAATGCCATAACCACTGTCCCATCCTTCCACCTTGAGGATAAGGTGCATCTTTGAGGGGGAAGTATTGATACGAAGGGAGAAGAGGATCAAAGAGGTTGGCCCAACCCAACCAAATCAACCCTTGGGTTGGGCCGAACTCTCAATAGAATGAAGGGGGATTTTGGCACCCCCTTGTGGGGCCGAACAAAGCTATAGATCATTATGAAAGGAGAGATAAGAGGAAGTTATTTTGGAAAGTTTTAGTTAGAATTGAAGGAAAAAATTCTAATTTTGAATTGAAATAGGAGAGAGAAATTAATTAAGGCATTTAGGGAATTAATTATTATTTTAATTCCAATTTTAATTCCAATTTTAATTCAAAATAAGAGAGGGAATTAATTAAGATAGTAAAGCTGTTTGGGAGGGAAATAAGAAGAGCTTATTTAAGGCTATTTATTTTGTTATAAGGGCTATGGATGTTTTCTTTGTAGTTTTCTTCTTGAGGGCATCCTAACGGCGTTTAGGTTGATTGGGAGCAAGGTTTAAAATTGCGTAAATAAACCTCGAGGCATTTTTTGTCCGTGAGGCGAGGCGTAAGCCTCGAGGCGGTGTGAGGTGTAAGCCTCACGAACGAAGAATTGTGTAAATTATAATTTAAGGGTTTTAACAAGTAAATAATAGTAAGATTCTATTATACAATAAAAACATCTAAATGACGAGTGAAATTAGTGGAAAGTAAAAAAATAGATGCAATAAAATCATATCCCAAAATACATAACCACAAAATATAAGTCTATCAAAACTCCGAAAGTACAAATAAGAAATAACATATTAAATCAAATCATATCATATCACTAAATGGGTCTTCAAGGGAATCTTCTTCTTCAATTATATCTATGAATATCATATCTTCATCATCTTCAATTAATGTTACTCACTTTTCTCCACCGGATAAGTGTTCCTTCATGCGAGTTACTCTTGCCTTCACCACCTTATCACAAAAATTATATTTTAAATATGCATATATCTTCTCGCCGCCTCCTACATCAACTTGCACACTGTATTTCCAAGAAGGGTCATGCTGCAATGACGTATTTGTCTTTTCCTTGCCCCTAATCATGTTTCTTAAAGCACAAATGCAAAATAAAATACAAAAACATAAAATAATAAGCATATGTATGAAATAATATTGTCCAAGAGACAAGAATTCACATTTAAATTTCTCACCCCTTCCTCCTCTCCTATAGAGTCCAATGTCTCTCAATCAAAGCATGCACTCATGAAGAAGCAGACTAACACTAACAACTATTACTAAAGATAATGAATACAATAATATATCGGGCTGTCGGGGGTCCAAGGGGGCACTGCCCCCTGACGGGGTTCGACCTGCCTGGAACAAATTTTATTTATAAAAGTAATTTTGAAGTTCTACTTATTTTTAAAGTTCATAAGTCCTTTGTATGGAACTGAGCATGTACCTAGCGGTACCAAGCATGTACCTAGCAGTACTGAGCATGTACATAGCGGTACCGAGAACTATGACCCTAGCTTTCCTATAAGTTGAAAAATCAAACCCTAAACTTTAAAAAAAAAAACCTTAAGAACACTTGAAGAAGTGAAGTAGAGAGGAAGCCAGAAACAAAGGACTCACCGGAGAGAGGCGGCGCCGGCGGGAGAGGTGGCGAAAATGTGCGGGAGAGCCGGATCGAGCGTCTGCATACTTCCTGCGTAGCTTCGGTTGACGTCCTCGGTCAGGTAAGTGAGTTTTTGGTCGAGTAAGTGCGTATAAGGAAGAATTTAGATGTTTTTAAAGCAAGTGGGCCACCATATTAGAGGCGTACGCTTCAAAGGAAATTGCGCAATAACACTAGTGAGGCGCGCCTCACTCCATCAGAGGCGTACGCCTCATGATGCCTGAGAATTGCCTAGGCTTTAAGGCTATTTTGGAGCAAATTGCGCAGAGGCGCACCTCGGATTGCACAATTTTAAACTATGATTGGGAGAGCCGGTTTATCTCTCGAATAGTATATCACTTGTATCTTACATTATTGCTTAAGAATTAATAAAAAAAGCTCATATCTTTGTGTTCATGCACTTCTAGTTTATTGTGTTGTTTTCACTTTCAAATCATCTCATGTACCCAATAGGCCACGGAGGTTATAATATATAATCGAAGGGCGAGAGAGATCAAAGAATTGTAGTCGGCAAGCGATGAAGTTCAAAGGACTATAGCGAGGCTGACCTCGAGCGATGGGAGTTAAAAGATGGTTGTCGAACAATCGTAATTGGGAAACGAAGGTCAGAGGATCTTAGTTTAGCAGCGGTGGTCTGAGGATTGTAGTCGGATGACCATGATCCAAGGACTATGTCAATGGGCGAAAAAAATTCGAAGGACTATAGTCAGGCGATGGTGCTCAGAGAACCTAGTCGAGAGATGGTAGTTAGACCACCATAGTCGAGCGATAGTGGTCAGAGCATCATAGTCGGGCAACGGTGGTTGGAAGACTATAGTTAAGTGATGGTGATCCAATGACCATATTTGAGTGGGAGGTTGGAGTCTAATAACCTGAAATTGTGAAAATAGTTTTAAAATAAAAAATATATAAATTTTGGGTTGGAGTGCTTCCATGGTGTTGAGCTATATGTTTTATAGTAACTCTGGGAGCCGCATATAGCGATGCAGCTCCAAATTAGGAGTGTTACAACATTTAGCACTAAAAAAATATTTTATATATATATAAATTTCTCCACTCAATCCTCCTCTCCCCCCTATTGCTTGGGTTGCCAAGTAAGGAAACAAAGAGAGAAGGAGATGAAGAGGAGAGGAGGAGAGAAAGAAGAGAGAGAAGGCCATTTGGGTCATTTTTGTCCATCGATTATGTTTTGAGATTTATTACAATCGAGGTAGATAATCCAAAACCTAAATTTGTTTTCAGTGGTTTTGTATTTGATGAGTTAATCTCCCCCGAATCGATAAAATATATTTTCTTTTGATTTAATGAACTTTCATCGTGTAACATTTTGAATGTGATAAATATGATTCTTATGAGCATTTTAATTATAATGTTATTAAATTTTATAAGATAAATTAGCAGTTATGATTTTCTAAAGCTAATGAATATAATATAAATTGTTATGTATTTTATAGCATTTCAAACATAATATTATATTACATAGAGGTAATGATACAACTAATATATGATAAATATGACATTTGCACGTAAAAAAAGAAGGCTAATTACAAATAATTTAATTATTATGTATTGGCTATTAAAAAGAAAGTATATAGTATAGGAGGGTTGACCAACGGGCTTTTATTTAAATAAAAGGTTTGGTGTAATCCTAGATATTAACCTGTAAATGATTGACTGCATTACATCGACGAGCAAAGGGTGACGACTCCTAATGATTTATTGCAATCCACCTGGAAACTGATTTATTTATGAATGATGATGTTAAGATAAAAACTGATGACCAACTAGTAGACAGTTAGGGTTAAAGATTTTGAAAATATCACAGTAATTTTCAGTGCATAATAAGAAACTTCTAAATTATATAAACAAGTTGTCAATAATCTTTATTGTAGAATATTGATGAACTATTATCTTCATATACGTTGTTGCATTGGTGTAGATTGATCTACTCCCTTCAGTTCTTCCTAGAGACCAAGATGGACTCATTCTTCTTCCTGGTTTTGATCCTCTCTTTCATAATATCATTTATCTTCATCTTTGCCTTGTCTATATGGGGATTATTGTTGACTAAAAACTTTCCCAATATTAAGAAGGAAAGACTCTGTGTAAAAAAGGTCCTCCTATTATAGGAAGGAAATTGGCTGTTGTGGAATGACTTGATTAACTTGATGTTGATCCCATCCCATATTAAATGATGATCATTAATTGTTAGATTAAGTTAAAGTAAAAAGTGTAACTTCTATTGATGAACCTACATTCAGTAGGATTTGTGGCAAAATTAAATAGAATAGCTGTCTCACCTCCAATATCATTTGTGAGCTCTAGAAAAGTTTCGCAGTGCACCATATTTCATATTTATTGAAACTCTTATATTGAATGAATTGATGACAAGCATCATCCCATTTATATCTCGTTCATCGCTGTCATAGAATGGTCGAAATAAACTTTTTGTCCAATCAATTGTATCTTATTATAATTAGGTCATGCGTGTCATACCAAAATGAAATATACAATTAATATAAGAAAGCAAATTACTTACGTAAAATCATTCTATTGATCCTATGAAAATAATTTATTCGTGATTCATATTTAGCTTAAAGTAGATATAGTGAGGCCAAAAATTTATACCACCTCATAAAATAAGCAATTATGCAAATGTTATTATCTCGATAACTATAGGCTCTACAATGAAAACCATCCTGCAATTTTAGACTCGACCGATGATAATTAAGCCAATCAATATTCACCTAGCCTCTACCATCACTCACTTGAAGCTGACATTCATCTGCTCAAGATCTATGTGTAGTTGACTATCAATATGCCTAATAACACGATAAAAAATGTAACACTTAACATGCTTCTATTATATGAGCAACACACATGATCCAGACACTCTAACACCTGACACACAAATTTGCGGTAAAAAAACATCAAAAGTACTATGTAAGGGGTCAATATAACCAAAAATAGTAGCTCGATATAATCAATTTTTTTGTAAAAATTAAATTGTAGAAAAAACACAGTCCTATATTTCACTAATTACACTTGGCTATCTTTGAGACCATCAATTTTATAATAATAAAATTTTGCATAATTTGTTGTTACCTCCTTGATCCCTTGTTTATTTTGTCTATAACTTTTTATGAGATATTTTTAGTAATCAAATTGAATTGTATAAATAAATAATTATATTTACCAATAATCAAGTGATTTTTTTGATAGGTCGTTGGTGTATGATACATGTAAAGTTAAAAACCTTACATGCAGCCACTCCCAAGTCCAAACTTATGACAAATGCAAACATGTTGCCATATTTATTTTACCGGGAGTTGTAGTTTAAGCTCTCTGTACAAATGTGATAGTATTGTAGCACCCACTATGTTGAAAAATTTTATAATTCTTCTAACAAAGACAAATAGTGTAAATATATTTCAAAGCCTGATGTATCAGGCGTTAAAAAAAATCATAAAATCAATAGAATATATGGACCAATTGCATGGAACAAACTAAATGTCCAATATATTCATATAAGAGCCCCTAACAAAAATCCATTTCAATCAATACAAAGGCAAGCAAATTTGTGTACGAGTCTAACCCATATTGAGCTTTGATGTGATGCTAATATTAGTTGGATGATAATAAAGCGCTGAGGAGCTCATCAAAATAATTCGGCCATATTAGCCACGTAGAGCTGCATCCACAATATTGTGGTAAACCAGCACTTCTCTATCCACTTGTACACCAAGAATAATCCCAACATCTTTGAAAGTGATCGTCGTCTCTCCTATAGGTAGGTGAAATGTATTTTTTTGCATGGACTAATGCTCGATCATGCTATTAATAGATGATGATCCAAACAGATTGCTCATAAATGCTGAAGGCTTGCGCACCAACACAACGGCAAGGATGAATCTTGGACACTAGCAGTCACTATCTTAGCATTAGTAGGTGACTAGCAACTTTCAATATTATACCTTTGTTACAAACTATTTGCATGTTAAATTAAGTTTTATTTAATATTAAAGTGATAGTTAAGTATTCTATCTGAATGCGCACTTAGATGTGACCCCCGCAAGTGAGCAATGCACGGATATGACTCTTAGGGTGGTTGATCAAATGTATTATCCACATAATCGGCCTCACATCAACGAGATCTTCTACCAGTGCTAAACGATTTTGCCATCGTTGATAGTTAAAAATTGAGACTTGAAGATATGATGATGAATTTTGCCACTCAATTTGAAAGTGTTAGGAAGACATTTGTTGGAAGGGTTTTCATAGGAAGCAATGAGTACTATAAAAGAGCTAGATATGGACAAAAGCTGGCTCCCTAATGGTGAAAGCAAAGGATCTGATGAAGGTTAGGTTGCTATGCAGTAATCAGTCATGCTTAATTTGATGTTTACGAAACCAAAATGCTCATGATATAAGTACAGGGAAAGGAATTTAATCAAATGGAGTATTTATTCTGATCATTCTTTGGCAACAGTGGACAAGACATAAGCAGGGTGATACTTGTCATCAATTCATTCAACGTAGAGGTCGAAAATTATTTTAAATTACAAAATATAATGCACTAAGAAACATTCACATAACACACAGACAAGATTGAAGATGAGATTAAATCAGACCATCTTACCATGTGATAAAATCCGCTAGGTGCAAACTTAACCTCACCATCAATGGTCATCATTTAATAGAAATGGGATCAACAATAAGATGGTCAATCCATTCCCAAAAATCAATTTCCTTCCAATAATTACACAATAATGTCCAATTCAAAACTACAATCTATACTGGAGGTACCTTCTTTTATTTATATTCTTTCCTTCTTAAGCTGACAATCATATTTGTTAGTAACAATCCTCAAGCTAGACAAAGATGAAGAATATCATTAAAAAAATTTAAATCAGGAAGAAAAAATATTTCATCATAGCCTCCGAAAACAATTAAAATGACTATCAATACACGCCAAGATCACCAAATCCTACAACAATGTGAAATAAAATAATAGCACATTAATATTTAATTATAAAGACTATCGACAAATGATACTCTTATAATTTAAAAAATAAATAAATAAATTATGCACAAATTTTTGGTTATGTAATTACACAATTAATCATGCCCTTAATTTTAAATAGAACTTCTAATGCCAATGAAATATTTGATAAATTTATTTATATTTAAGATAAATTTCATTCTCTACTATTTTTATTTTACATGAAATAAATTTATATCACATATATAATTATTTAAAAAATTTCTCTTATCCACAAATTTAAAATTTTAATTGTTTCAAATAATTTAATTTAAATGAATTTATTTTATAAATACTCAATTTTTAAATTAATTTAATATTTATCTCCTTTTTTAAATTATTGTTCAACTTTTTTTATTGGACATTTGAGCCATTAAATCAGACTCGCACACATATTTCACATGCAAACTTAAGTCAAGACCTTTTGATTAGTAGTCAAAGCCCCACCAACATCAAATTGCATTGTTCCATGTTCAAACAAAAACTTGAATAAAGTACACAACTCCCCTTGGCCTATTGGTTGAGAGCTTAGGCTTATAACTAAGAGGTCCAAGGTTAGAGTCCATGTGTATGCGTTGTGTGTGTGAGTTTGCCTTAATTGACCTAAATGTCCCAAAAAAAAAACTTGAATAAAGTTGAAGGAGCGCCAGCTGCCCCTCCGTGTCCTATGCACGGCAAGTTTGAAAGCAGCTCTGTAGCTCCGTGACCGTGAAACTTCTCAGTGGTCCTTACTTCCCGAATAAGAGGTGGTCCAAATCATGGTTACTACCGATGGACAATAATACAAAAAAAAAGGGGTGCAGAAGAGGAAAAGCTTTTGCTTACAAGAGGAGAGCAGGAAACAGAGGAATGCTCTTTTTTTTACTTGTTTAAAAATTTGATTTGATCTTCTTACAAGTTTTCTTCTTTTTGTTTTGGCTGGACAAAGTAATTTATATGAAAAAATTAATAGGAAGAACAGTAAAAATATTGTCCAGTTTAATGTTAAATGAATCTTATAAATAAAAGAAAGAATTTCTGTTAACCTAAAAGCAAGAAAGATAAACTAACAAATAATTATATTAGTGAAATGATTGAAGATAGACTTATTAAAGATAAGTAATTAAATATGGACTCAAAACTTCAAAAAAATGAAAATAAGGAAGATAAAAAAGATGCCAATTGAGGTGGTAGGTATTAGTATAAGGGAATTGACAAAAGAAGAGAAACCTAAAGAAATATGAATAGAGATCATTCACATTTATTTCGTTTAGCGTGGAACATCCCAAGTTGATTGATGCTGACCTTGAAGATGGATTGCAACACATGCCTTAATTCTTGCATTATAAAAAATTTGGACAATGATTGCCCAACATCCCATCAATTCAGACATATGGATGTATTGTATTATTTAGGCTCTGTTTGGGATGATTTTTTTACTATTTCTTAAAACATTTTTCTAGAACAAAATTAATTTTTTTTACTAAAAAGCTACTTTAAGAAGCAGTATGAAAGTCATCCCAATCGAAGTCTTAATCAAGAACTGTTACAAATTGAACCTAATTATATCTTAAGAATTCTCAAAGTTGCATAGGATGTTTAGAGTTAAAAGTCTAAACATCAAATAGTTATTTTATGACTTTTTTAAAATATGATTGTACATAAATGAGATATACTTAAAAGTAATGAGCATGCCAATAGTCAATACCAATTTTCAAATGTGGCTAGAATAATTATATCATTACTTTTCATTTAAGTTGCATTATTGATAGAATTCTCCACGGAACCTATATATACCCATGAGATCATTTAGAATGATAAATCAAACTAATTTACACTAAAAACTACTCAAAATTTTAGTTCATTTCATCATTTATTGTGTTAGGTATTGTCTTTCTCCTATTTTTTTATCAAAGTGCATCAGAAATAGGGCCACGAATAACAAACTTATACAAGCACCATTTTCTATCTCACCAATTCTTATTATGAGATTTGAAGAATCCAAATGAAAGTTTTGCTTGGATCTAAAGACATTTGGGAAGATACGGATGAAGGATACACAAGGCCACAAGAAAGCCACCTCACTACTCAACAAAGAGATACTCGCCTAGAGATTGAGAAGGATAAAAAAAGTCTTATACTTAATACATCAATCAATCGATAGATATGTTGGTGTTTTAGAAGTTGTTGTGGCTACCAACTCCATGCAAGCATAGGAGATTCTCCAAAATGCAAAGGAACCAAGAAGATGAATTGAGCTTGCTTTCAAACACTTAAGCTGAGTTTGAAGCTCTGTGCTTGAACTGAGTCTACAAAATGCATCATACTATTTCAAGTGAGTCTTGGTCAGTCAATCAACAAAGGAGGAGTTAAGATTTGGGAAGACGGTCGTGAAAAAGAAGTCTGCTTTCATTGGATGCAGCGCTTAGTAAGAGGTTGAAGACTAGAAGGATATGGAGTCTTGACAATTAATTAACTTATACGTATAAGTTCATTATATGAACAATGACAAATAAAGAGGCGAGAGACTTTGGGGAAAGGTCTTCAAAGACGGTTTTCGTGGAGGGAAAAGAAGATCCATTTGCAGGCCTTTAAAAAGAAATTCGTCGAGTAAGAGAAGTTTAAAGTGACCACTAATTGCACTTGAAGTAGAATATTGGGGAAATACAAATAGGTAGAATGCGTCACTAAAAAAACCAAGAATTGAGCCAAATCATCTCGGCATTGAACTTCCATCAGCATGTCAAGGCATCATAACGCTGGCATGTCCTAAGAAAAACCGACTCTAGTAACATCTAATGAAACAACATCACTTGCCAAATAGGAGCGAGACAATTAGGGCTGCAAACGAACCAAGTCGAGCTGAGTATGTGAGTGTTCATGTTTGAGTTCATTTATTATCAGCTTATTCCACTACGGGAAAACACGCGATTACCGTCGGATTTTTCGACGGAAAAATTTGCGTCGATAAATACAGCGCATAGTGCGAAAGAAAGTTTACGGCATTTTTCCCGGCGCATATGGCGCCGGAACATTTCCGACGTCTAATGCGCCGGAACAAACGTCGGAATATACCAGCATTTTACTAGTTTCGGCGCACTTTACGGCGGAAAATAGCCGGCGCAGTTATCAGCGGATAATACGCCGGCGTTTTTAAACTCAACGACTTAAAACCAGCGCAGAATGCACCGGAATGGTTTCCGGCATCTGGGACACCGGAAAATCCGCCGGCGAAAGCCCTATTTCCAAACCCGAGCCCCTCTAGCTGCTCACTTCATTCGTTCGTTTCTCTCACATCTGCATTGTTTCCCTCGTCGCCCACCGTCGCTCGCCGTAGATCGAGGTCACCGAGCTCTCTTGACGGTCACCGGACGTCGCCGACGATCATAACCTTCCTCGCCGGCGAGAGCTCCATTTCCAACCGTGAGTTTCCGCATTCCGCCTCCCATCGATTGCCCATTGATTGTAAGTTTTTTTTTTCGTGTTATTTGTTAGGATTCATGTCGAGTAGATCTATTATGGAAGCCATACATTTTTGAGAGGTTTGATGGACAAATATGGAGAGAGTAAGGAGGATCTACATATGTATTTTTGTAGATTTAAACAAAGCATATGATAAAATTTCAAGAGGACTACTATTGAGAGTTCTTGTAAAAAAAAAATTGTTAATAACGCTTAAATTCAATGTTTCTTTGTTTCAAAACTTTTCAAAATCACAGAAAGAGAAACCGGAAGCAAAACTGAATCCAGATGCAAAGCATCAAAACAACGCTCGGACAAAAACGAGTGACTGGCTCCAGAATCAAACAAAACAAGACAGGGTTGATCAGAAATATGAATCGTACCTGTCACCACATCCGGAGCATCTCGAGCCTCCTGCTGACTCAGACTGTACACTCGTGGCTGAACTGGAGCTGGAGCTGAAGCAACAGAACTACTCGGCTCCCTCTGACTAGCAGTAGGTGGTCTCCGTGGCACAGAACTCGAACCACCACCTCTACTAGAAAATCCCTCAAAAACAGGGCGTGGTGGAACAGTCCTCGGTCTTCCTGCTGAACTGGCAGGTCTAACAAAACTCTCAGATCGGAAATCGGATCGTCGATCAAATCCAGCCTGTGGCCACTCTGCAATCCGATGTCCTGGCTGACCACATCTGAAACACTGACCAGTCATCCTGTAGCACTGGCCAAAGTGTCATCGTCCACAGCTCTGGCACACAGGTGCCCCACTAACAGATCCAGAACTGATCGTACTGGGCGTAGCAGTACCAGAAAATCCTGACTGTCCACTCCTGCTGGAGTCTCCAGAACCAGGAACAAATCTCCTCTTGCCAGAGGAACTACTGCTCGCATCACCCCCAAACCTCTTCCTACTCGCAGTCCACCGCTGCTGAGTAGCCATCAGATCGTTCTCTATCAGACGAGCTCTCTCCACAAGCTCAGAGAAATCAGAAATGTGAAAGGGTACCAGGGGCTGCCTCAGACTGTCTCGTAGTCCCCTCAGAAAACGGTAGCACTTCGCAGCAGAAGTACTCACCAGCTGCGGAGCATATCGGGCTAAGGCAGTAAACACTGCCTCATACTGCATCACTGTCTTGCTCCCCTGAACCAGTCTCAGAAAACTCTCCTGCATCTGCTGCACGGCAGATGGGGGAACAAACCAATCTCGGAACGCCTCAGTAAACTCTTCCCAAGTAATCAAAGAGTTCAATCTGCCCTGAAACTTGGCCTCCTACTGGCCTACCCACTAGTGCTCAGCTTCCCCATCCAACAGAAAAACAACTAAAGGGACCTTCCTGTCTGACGGACACTGCATGCAGTCAAAAGTCTTCCCTAACCTCCTCAGCCACTCCTCAGCTGCTCTGGGCTCAACAGCGCCCTCAAATCTTGGTAGCTTCAATCTCAAAAACAACTGAAGATGTCTATCAATATCCTCAAATCGAACAGTAGAGGCTCTACTGTGTGTCTCACTCATCATCTGAGCAACCAAAATAGCAAACTGAAAAAGCGTATCTGCACCAACCACTGGGGCTGTACTACCCACTGGTGCTGCCTGACTGGCACTCTGACCGTCTGTCATATCAGGGTCTGGCAGATCCATATAGAAAATCCAGAAAATCCAGAAAACTAATCACAAAAACAACACAAAAAAAATCCGGACAAATCAAAACTACCCCAGACAGACTCAGATCACTTCATATAGCTCTGTTTTACAATCCAACCAAATTCCAAAACCATTGCTCTGATACCACCGAAAAGGCTTGTCACGACCCAACCCGACCGGGACGGGTCCCGCTCGCATCGGGTCGTGAGTGCCTGAACATTCGGACTAACTGAACTAATTCCAGGATCTGGCTTTGGAATTTGTTTCAGAACTTTCTTCCAAACATTACACACAGAAACAGACACACAGAGCTACTATAAACATCAAATGCAGCGGAACAGATCATCTTTATTTTTCTTTCTTAAAAGAATCATGCATAAATACAGCTCATGGCTTTCAGACATAAAAAAAAGACAACAGAAAAGCCATGACTGTACAAAAAATCAAAAGAGCAAAAAATACCTATACTGGATCAGACTCTGAACTCTACACCTGGACTTCATTCCCCTTCCCAGAACCTGAAAACCACGCAGAAAATAAGGATGAGCTACAACAGCTCAGCAAGACATCAAATCTCCAATCAAAATCCTCAGAGTCTACATCAAACACATCAGACAGAAATCCGAACAGAAATTGGAACAGAATCGTATATCAGAACAGAATCAGAATCGTACAGATCAGATCAATCAGATTATAGCAGAAATACATCACATCAGAGCTGACAGAACGTACAGAAATCAGATATCAGAGTAAATCATATCAGGTTAGACAGAATCGTACGGAAATCAGAATCAAATCATATCAGAACAGACAGAATCAGAATCAGAATCAGAATACAAATCAGAAATAAGAAATAAGAAATCAGAAATCATCCATTCAGAACATATCAGAAGTCAGAACAGATTCCCTGACCCTGACAGAATCTCAACGGATTCTGGCCTCTTATGCCTCCCTTCCCAGACACTGACAGAATCTCTCGGATTCTGACCCCTTATGCCTCCCTTTGTGCTCATGGCACCAGAACAGATGTGCTTATAGCACCAGAACAGAACTTATCATCGGATCTGAAACTTGTATTCAGAAACAGATTTCAGAGCTCATTTCAGATTTTCCCTGACACAGACAGGATCTCACAGGATCCTGACCCCTTATAACTCCCTTTTTATAGCACACAATCATATCAATTCATTTCAGAACAAATCCGGACAATTTCAGAATTCATACGAAAATCCGGCAGCATAACGGCAGTATACGAAATTTACACAAAATTTTCTAAAAATCACAAATTACTAAATTATCACAGAATGTTCACAACGACATTGCAAGACTTTTATTCTACTGCCACAACATTTTTAGACATCGTCAAAAATTGTAGTCAAAAGAAAACACCGCGAAATCAAAATTACCCGGTCAAAATTCTCCATAAAATAATCAAAATGTGCACACTCGGCACCTCAAAAACATACCAAAAGTTACGCGGTAAAAACTGAACCAATCGGAAAATACGGGCGAAATTCGCTAACAAAAACAAAATCCGGACAGAAAAGTCGTTCAAATTGCACCGTTCTGAAAATTGAGAAAGGCGGAATGTGCCTTAACTTGCATACAACACTTTACTGAACTGTCTTGTGGAACGAAAAACGGCCCGACGTCGCCCGAAAATCAGCTTTTCCAATTTAGCCCTCGACTTTCTCTCTCCTCAAAATATTTCAGATATTTATTTTTGATTTCTCTCTCTTCAAAATGAGCTGATTTCAGCTTTAAAATACACCGATCGGCCGGGTCGATCGCACGATCGTCCTGGCCGATCAGAACAAAATCCAATCGGCCTGGGACGATTTCTCAGGACGATAATTAATTTCCAGGACGATTTGCTCTCTGACTTTTGTCATACACTGATCGTCCCAGGACGATCCCAGATCGGCCTGGACGATCCATACAGGAAATTTTCCTGTATCTTCTGGACAAAAAACTGGAACAAAAATTGCACTGATCATCCCAGGACGATCCAGATCGGCCCGGACGATCCTGGAGCAGATTTTGATGTTACAGTTTCCCTCGTCGCCCACCATCGCTCGCCATAGATCGAGGTCACCGAGCTCTCTTGACGGTCACCGGACGTCGCCGACGATCATAGCCTTCCTCGCCGGCGAGAGCTCCATTTCCAGCCTTGAGTTTCCGCCTTCCGCCTCCCGTCGATTGCCCGTTGATTGTAAGTTTTTTTTTCGTGTAATTTGTTAGGATTCATGCCGAGAGATCTATTATGGAAGCCATACATTTTTGAGAGGTTTGATGGACAAATATGAAGAGAGTAAGGAGGATCTACATATGTATTTTTGTAGATTTAAACAAAGCATATGATAAAGTTTCAAGAGGACTACTATTGAGAGTTCTTGCAAAAAAAATTGTTAATAACGCTTAAATTCAATGTTTCTTTGTTTCAAAACTTTTCAAAATCAATTTGAATTCATGCCGGGTAGGTCTACTATGGAAGTTATACATTTATTGAAAGGTTTGGATGGAGAAATATAAAGGGAATAAGGATGATCTGCATTTGATATTTAT
Organism: Dendrobium catenatum; assembly: GCF_001605985.2. Lineage (NCBI taxonomy): Eukaryota > Viridiplantae > Streptophyta > Magnoliopsida > Asparagales > Orchidaceae > Dendrobium > Dendrobium catenatum. The sequence goes on from NW_021318711.1 coordinate 979,797, forward strand.
TGATTTAGATAAAGCATATGATAAAGTTTCAAGAGATGTTCTATAGAGACTTCTTGAAAAAAAGGAGTTAATAATGTTTGTATTCAAAACATTAAAGATATATATGCATGAGGTATTACTTGTGTTCAAACACAAGGTGGTTTGACCAAGTATTTTTCTATTATATCTGGATTACATAAAGGATCTGCCTCAAGGCTAAATCTTTTTTGCTTTAGTCATGAACATTCTCAATAGGCATTTGCAAGAGGATGTACCTTTATGTATTCTTTTTGCTAATGATATTCTTATTGTTGATAAGATTAGAGAGGGAGTTTAAGATAAACTTGAATTATGGAGGTCAACTTTAGAGTTTAAAACTAAATATACGAAGTATAATTTTAGTAGCAATTGACCTAAAGATGAGATTGTGACTTTTTGCGATCGAGTCAATAGAATGAGATGCTTCGGTGGATGAATGGATTGACCCTTTGAGATAGGATACAAATTGATCATAATTTTCTACAAATCACCATATCTTTTTACTTTTGTCATAGATGTTCTCAATACACATTTACAAAAGGTATGCATAGTCACACTCATAAGCGACAGGAGAATCAACAATGGATTGATGAGAGAGCAAGAAAAGCCCATGTAAGTATATATATGTGTTTAATAATTTTTATTTTTAGTTTAATTATATATATTTATATTCTACTTTCACAGGAGGAGTATACACGGCTTCGAGAGAGTCATGCCGCATCAGGTGAGGGCTCTTCTGGCAGCTCTGTGGAGTTTTCTGAGTATCGCATCTGGTCGCAGGCCGTCGAAGGAATGCAACATGGCAGAGTTTATGGTTTAGGTTCGCAAGCTCAAGCATACGAGGGGATGACCTCCTCTACTGCATCCAGCTTCTCATCCAGTTCACATGAGTCCTTACATACTCAACAAATAAGTGTCCTTCAAGCAGAGCTAGAACAAGTAAGGAAATCACAAGCTGATTGGCAAGCTCAGTTGCAAGCACAGGTTCAAATGCAGATGTAGGAGCAACACAATCAGTTGTTGGATGAAATGCGCAAAATGAGAGAGCGGATGAGTGGAAAAGAGGTAGCTCCAGCTGAGGAGTCAGAGTAGTTTAGTTTAGTCATATGAACTTGTTTATTTCTGTGAATATGTGATGTTTTTAATTGGTTGATGCTACTGAACAATTTGTTTTAATGGATATTTATGTTTTTGAGTATATGTTGAAGTTCTTTATATCTGTAATGTGTATAGCTGTGTTCTGGATATGTATTTGATTATGTTTGCAGGTGTGGAAATGCAATTGTTGGCTGGGAAGGCACTTTTTTTGTCAATGCTACAGGTTTCCGGCGGATTTTGCGTCAGAAATACGACGGAAACGACGATACAACCAATCGGTGCGATCATGCATGCGTTTTTTTGTACGCCGGAAATTTTCAGCGCAGCTTACGGCGTCATATACGCCGGCGTTTTCCGACGCGCATTATTCGCCGGAAACAAGCCGTAGCTTATTTACGGCAAACCTATGGCATTTTATCCGTCGGTAATTACCGTCGGATAGATACTTCGTAAACTTCCGGCTTAACCTAAGCAAAAAAGTTTAGGATATAACTATTACTGGCGGATATAATCATTATGTTATAATAAATATTTAATAATAGTTATATCATTATGTTATAATAAATATAAAATTTTTATATTAAATATATTTATCAATTTTATAATCAAATATAAATTAAGTTTTTATCAAGCTTATTCACGAGTTCTGAATAGAACAGGAATCAAGCTTCTTATCGAGATTAATGTCATGATTGTTCACGAGTTTTAAATGATGTTGTTCATAAACATAAATGAGTCAAACACATTAGTGTTCAAGCTTGTTTATTTAAGGATAGAATATTTAAAATATTATTCAAGTTTATTTATTTAGTTAATTAAATGATCACAAATAATTTTTTATCGAACCGAGCAATGAGTAGCTCGTCGAATGATTCATCAAACATTTGATTTGCTTGCAGCACTAGAGATAATATCACTATACAACTCTGCCCTTGAACATAGCATAAGGATTCTGCTTAATTTCAATAGACGACCATCTTCATCAGTAAACTTGAATTGGCAACCCAAAAGGGTCTGTAACATTTGTTCAACTCAACCACAAGGATAATTAGAATCAAACCTAAAAATATCCCTCACCTATTCGGCCACATACACCTTATATAAGACAGTTTGAAAAGTAGAAAACACAAGGAAAAATGCATGAACAGAAAAATTAAACCGATGTAGCATTCTCTGATGAGTCCCATCAGTTACTTCCTCAATTTGGAAGTGAAGTAAGAGAAAGAAGATATTTTATGTCACAAGAAGCTTATGTAATGGATGTTCTCCAAAACTTCCATGCATGATGCTGCAATCTAATTAGCACTAATGTTGATTGTGGAGTGGGGTTATCAAAATATGAAGGCAAAATGATGGATCATACTCTATGAAAAAGCTTGAAATAAAGTTTGCTATGCACAAAGCTTGATATTCTTCATGGAGTTAAATTGGTTAATTGACATATGAAAGAGCCAAAGCTAATGCATTTAAAACTACTAAGGGGATTTTCCATTTTATCCCAGTTACATAGTCTACAATGGACTATCATATACTTCATTCGATTATTTTTAAATGTTGTTCTTGACAATGATTGGAATGGAGATATTGATGATAAGAAAAGTACCACATGATTTATTTTCTAATTGGGTGATATGGCATTCACATGATTATCCAAAAAGAAATATATTATTATTTTCTAATTGGATGATATGACATTCACATGGCTATCCAAGAAACAATTTATTATTACTCCCCCTGCTAGTAAAATGGAATATGTTCAACATCATCATGAATATTTTATAAATTTGGTTAATGAGTGTAACACCTATTGTTATAGTGCTCTATGTTGGTTTGGACCCGATCTAGTAAGTCGATCATGTGTTTGAATTTTCATGATTTAGAAATTAGAAGTTTTGGTGATCTAATTAAGTGATATAATAGGCAATTATAACTAGCTTTTATTGTTAAAAGCTTGAGCTTATTTGACATATAAAAATCTTAGGAAATATTTGAATTGTATCATTTTTTCAAAAACTCCAACATAAAAGTAAGAGGACCTAGCATCAAGAGGAAAAAAAAAGACCTAATATATAAGTCTAAGATTAATATGTCCTATATGTACTTATTTATAAATAAAATAGGGTATACATTTTTTTGGGGTGGAGTGTTTAGGTAATTTGAAGGCCAATTGACTAGAAAGATTTTTCATCTTCAACCAACCACAACTCGGTTCAATAGGGCATTCTATTCAATTTGTATAAAAGAGAAGCAGATAAATTATTCATAAAATGTGAAACATTCCATGGTATATTAAAGAATATTACTATTTTTAAATCTTAAATTCAAATTATATATTTTACGATTACCATTCATAAAATATAATCCAAAAAATTTAAAAATTAAAACATAGTGCCTTTGCTTAGAAAAAAATTAAATGAATTTTTCATCAAATTTATAAAAAAAAAACATTGAAGCAGTACAAACGTACCCAATTAATTAACATTTACCGTTGTCCACTGCTAACCTTTCATTGAATGATGCAAAGGTCTATTATTATTCCTGATAACTTTCGTAGGACAGGTTTTTTTATTCCCAAAAAATACTCTAAATAATAAAGAAGATAATGAGGCCTATTCTTTTGAGAAAATACTATTCAGTGATAAATAGAGAGAGAGAAATTCAATAAATATTAAAAAAATATCATTCATTGCTTTAATTTTTTATATAAATTTCTTTTTTCTCTTTCTAATTAATAACCAGTGACCTCATGAAAAAGAATTAGGAAATACTGATTATTTTTCCCTCTGTGGTGCTTATTTTTTTCTTAATCCTGCTCTCGTCTATAAAGAAAAATATAAAATATGGACTGTGCACATCTTTTTATGCTCAGCTTTCCATCACTTAATTTTCTTTAAAGCAAACCATGCAAGTTTGAGATTTAAAATCCAGTATACATTCAAACAAACAAATACAAATCCAGATATAACCAAACCGAAAAAAATAATTTATGAATAGGAGTGCGAGAGAGTAAATGGATAGCATACCAGGAGCTCCCAAAGGCGCACCAGCCACAGGCACTGCAACACAGAAAAATATGAGAAAAACACAGAGAGAGAGAGGGGGGGGGGGGGGGGGGGCAAAAAATATCACTTCAGAACAAAATTTGAAGCAAAAGAGAAGAAAAGCTCACACTTGCACTTGGGAACAGAGGGAGTTTTTAAACTACAAGCAGAAGGGAGAGAGAGGGCTTTAGTTATGTTAAGGCTGATGCCAAATGTAGAGCTGGAGCCGAAGGACTGGCAAAGGCACGCTGGCTTCTCCTTCACCACCTTCTTTAGAGGCGAACAACAGGAGGCATCCGGCTTTGCCACAGTGCTTCCCGCCTGCACATAAGGCAGGCAGACAGAGAGACTCAACAGCTCGGACATGCAATCCGCTGGTGGAAGAGACGAGGAAGGTGAAGGCGCCGCAACAGACCTCTCAGTCTCTGCCCAAGCGCTGCCCAAGAGGAGTATGAACAAGACATGGGAGAAAATAATCAGAGTTCCTGATGTTTCCATCGTTGGGTTGTAAATAAGTTTAAGATGGAGAGGTATTATTATAGAACGAAAGGAAGAGATAGATGATGGGAGACCCTCCTGGTTTAGGGCATCTCCAACCGAAAATGTAATTTTTCACTCCAAAATGCAGGAAAATAAAAAAATGCCGTGTTTCATCTCCAATCCAACACCATTTTGCCGCTAAAACAGTCGTTTTCTTTCACGCCTTTCTTCCCAACCTGTTCGGTAGAGAGAAAAAAATGGCGTAGATGAACAGTGCGACGCCTATCCGAGGTTGTATGTCAAATCAATGCTAGGTGACATTAACTTATATGGAAGAGGTCAAGAGAATCCACCTAAGATGTATAACCTATATGAGGTTGTATGTCAGAGCTGTGCTCGATGATGTTAACTTATATGGAAGAGGTTGAGAGAATCCACTAAGAATGTATGAACTATCTAAGATTTTATCTCAAAGCCCTGCTTGATGACATTAACCTTTATGAAAGAGGTTGAATTAAATCTCCTTAGAATTAATTTTGCCTTTATTAGGATGGAGAGAATACCGTTTGTATCCCAAATCAAATGTGAAGAAATATCTATCTTTAGACTATTAATTATTTGCGGAGGGAGGGGGCACGTGCCCCCCCCCCTAATAAAAGTACTCGTAGCTTTCTGAAGAAATTCTAGTTCTAGAGTCTGAATGATCTTAGGAAGCTATCTCTATTGATAGTTGAGTCTTATTATTAAGTTCTTAATTTTTTTAACTTTAGGATAAAATACTCTTCTGATATATATATATATAACATTTTAATTTGAACGAATCGCAAAATATGTCAGAAAATTTTGTTTAAGAAAATGTAATTTTGCTGAAAACTATATCATAAAAGATTCGTTGACCTACGAAAGTTTCAAAATTGGATCAGGAACATCGAAAAACGATTCCAAAGATTTAAACTTATCCGATTTGGGACTGTTTGAGCAAAAATTGCCCCTACACATAATTTGGTTGTTACAGTACACGATAATACTATTATAGGACCGCAGATCCTTGCGCTACACTAATGCATTGCAATGATTCACTACAGTAAATTTCTACAAAAATGGTATTCAATTCTACATAATCTTTTTGCTTGGCGCCATACACTTGCAGCTATAGTCCCCGAATTTAATTTTTTTTAGTGAGAAGGATTTTTTGTGGGCCCATCATGCTTTTTTAAGAAAGAAAAATTCTTTTATCTCTCCTTTTTTGCGTGGGGCCATATTTTTTATTAAAAGAAAAGAGACAATTTTTTTATCTTTTTTTTTTTTAATTTAGGGCCCAAAACATTTCTAGAAAATTCTAGAAGAATTTTTGAAAAATTTCAAACATAAATTGGAGGCATTCCCCCCCCCCTTTTTCAAATCATTTCCCCCCATTTTTTCTCCTATAAATACCCCCTTGGGGTAGGGGAAAATTATTCCATTTTTTCCTCCTATCTTCTCCCTCTAACTTTCTTACATTTAGGCATTTCATTGTTTTTGGTACGTGGCATCCCTTCTCAAATTCAACCCCTCTTTTTGTGTAGAAGTTAAAAAAAAATTCCTTCCTTTGTCGTCTCACTAATTTTCTTCAATACATTGAGGCATTCCACTAGTTGAGTAGGCAGCATCCTCTATGAAAATTAGTGCCCCTCTCTTATGTAAAAGTTAAATATTTTTCATCATTCCATTATCTTCTCATCTTATTTTCTTCTTATATTAGAAGCATTCCTATGTCTGAAGATACTGGGCATCCCTCGCCTATCAAATTCAGTGTCCTTCTCTTATAAAAGAAGTCATAATAAAAATTTTCCTAGATAGTGAAAAAAATATTTGATTTACAAGCGAGTGTGATGAGAATATATGGTGGTAATAATACCATGAAGAAACTAATGATTTTTGGCAAGTAAACGGGAACATTTTTTATGATGCTTGAGCAGCAAATCTAAGGACAAATCAGCCGACACGCTAAGAGTTGGTAGAGATTAGTGATTGGGAACATTCGATGGCGATCGTCGATCGAGTGGAAGGACGATAGGGTTGACATGTTCAAATGGAAAGTTGAGGGAGATTGTTTGGAGGGTGATACTACTAATAGTAGATTATAAGTGGAAGCGATACTTGACTATTTCCGAAGGTAAAAGAGTTGAAGTAACGAGAGCTATGTGATGGTGAGTGCCAGTTAGAATTGCCTAAGATATATATATCCCATTTTGATGTGCGCAACATCAGATATTCCTTAATTGAAGGGGTGCGAAGCAGATGTTTATGTTAAGTATTCTATCACAAACTAATGGTGTCAATTGAGTGAGGGCCCCTCAGCCACCATGATGATTCATGTTATATTAATTTTCTTTGAAGTAAGAAGTGTAATAGGAGATGCCTTCAGATGTACAGTAAAGAAGAAATTCATAGAGTCCACCAATGATATTCAACCTTTTTGAAGATTTATTTGTTAGCTTGCAAGATATTAACGTGCACGGATGATAAGTCGATAATAACTTTAATTTTATCTTGTTGTGAAAATAAATATATAATTGAATCTATGTGGAATTATGTAACTCCAATGATATTATATATGAAGTTCGAGATTATTGTAATGAGCGCAAAGCTTTGGTTTTATGACAATTGAACTGCTTTTCCATAGAGAAGAACTAAAGTTATTAATGCATCTTGAGACATACTTTGATATTTTGGCACTTCCATGGCTTTTTTGGCTTTTTTAGAAGGCTAAGTGCTTTATATATGAGTGATGGTTTTATCAACCACTTACTTTCAAAAATTCTTTATAGAGAGAAGTTGTTCATCAAAGCATGCTTGATAATGTTCGACCTCTGCTTGAACGAGCCTAGAGAATCCAACAAAAGGAAATAGCCGCTTCGTGAGTATTCAATATATAGAGCCACATTCGATGACGTTTAAATATGTATAAGAGGTTGAAAGAATCACTAAGATGTATGACCTATCTGAGTTTATATATTAGAGCCCTACTCGATATGTTGAACTTATTGGAAGAGATCGAGAGAATCCACCAAGAATGTATGATATATTCTGATGATTTTATGTCAGAATATTGCTCGATGATGTTAATAATATGTGAAGAGGTCAAGAGAATCCTATCAAGGATATATGATGTGTGTGTGTGTGTGTATGTGTGCGTGTGTGTGTCTTACTATATTATAGTAATTAAATTAATTCATAGTTTATACATTTATAAAAATTCAAGAATTGACACAAAATTAACTATTTTTACTAAAATTAAAATTAACTCAAATCCAAATTAAAATATTCAATATCAATTTTCAATGGCCCCAGTCAATTTTTATAATTACTATCCAGTCGACAAAGCAATTTTAAAGAAGTTTATTTTTTATGACAACGTTCTTACACCTATTTTTAAAATCAAAATTAGTTATTATTTTCTTGATAATTTTAAAAATAATTTATTATGAAGTTGCTTTTAATAGCTATCAAAATTAAATTTTTCATAATAATTTTAATCATAAAAATATAATAATCATCTTAAATATATTATTAGTTAATTAAAATCTTAAAATAATTATATAAATTTTAAATTTATCTAAATTAAATTTATGTGTAACACTCATTATTTAAAAGAAACTGAGAAGGAGACTAACTCCATACAGTGAACTTTTTTACTTTACACAGCTCACCTTGGCCTGTTGGTTGAGAGCTTTTGCTTCCAACTAAAAGGTCTTGGGTTCGAGTCTTTGTGTATGCATTGTATGTGTGAGTTTGCCTTAAATGGCCTAAATGTCAAAAAAAAAAAAAAACCTTTTTTACTTTGTTAAAGGTAAAAATTAAGTATGAATTATAAACTTCCAATAAAGACTAGAGTGCACGCGAGCCATCATGAACAAGAAAAACGTGCTGAGATTCGTTTGTTTGAAATATTATACATTAATATAAAATAAAAAGGAATGGATCTGTGGGGTACATTCGTGATGGAAGCTTATTCTTCCTCACTAGTCACGCTTTAATCTCAAAACTATCCGGAAAATATATAAAATAAATAAATTAATATGGAGTCATATAATTTAGAGACGTCATAATTTTTATATGGAAAATGCTAGAAAGTGGAAAACCCACGGGATCTAACCTTGCTAAAATGATTACACTAGTATTTATCATTGATTACAAATGATGTCATTCCTTCTGATAAGTCATTGACAAAATGTAGCAAATGTACATCATTTAGAGCATTGTTGGGTCCTTGAATATTCGTGTCAGTAGAGAAGAATGAAGTTTAACGTCTTAGCGTTGTACGAAGATCTAACACGCATACAGAAAGACTAGATGGCGCATCATTCATAAGAGACCAAGATTTTTACGTGAAAAATCCTGAAAAGGGGAAAAATTATAGGATCTAGCCCAGTTTGAATGAATTCACTATTATTTGCTATCAATTACAAATTAGGCCCTTCTTTGAGGGAAGGCTTTGGCTTGATGTACATCATATGAAGTACATTACATGGTGGGAATAGAAAGAATCACTATTGGCATGTTCGTTTGGTCAGAAGGACCATATTCAGTGGGCAACAGAGGACAGAAAGACCATCGTTTAGTGACGGGCGGAAGTCTGGCGTCGGGTAGAAGTCCGACGACGGGCGGAAATCTGACATCTGGTAGAAATATGGCGACAGGAGGAAGTCCGTCGTCAGGTAGAAGTTCGACAAAAGTCCGGCAACGAGCAGAACTCCAACAACAATTGACAGTCGGGTAGAACTACTCCGGTGTCAGTAGGCTACCGGGTGGAAGTCTGGTGGTGGTCAAGAAGGATTCTTGTGGCAAGAGTGCTCTCTTCCTTGTCTTACTTTTCTTCTTGCTTCATTGCTTCCTTCTCTTCCCTTTTTGCTTGAGGTCTCCTTCTCTCTCTCTCTCTCTCTCTCTCTCTCTCTCTCTCCCCCCCCCCCCCCCTGGAGGCCCCTTTCTATGAGAAATAAGGGGTCTATTTATAATTTTCTAAGAGTCTCTCCCCCCCCCCCCCTGGAGGCCCCTTTCTATGAGAAATAAGGGGTCTATTTATAATTTTCTAAGAGTGGCATGGCCAGTAAATAAGAGGAAGATCAAAGGTGAATTTTGAGTGGTTTAAATGGACGACCGATGTTGAATCCCTCGATCTTAGATGGTTTAATAGATATTTGAATGTCATAATGATATAAGAATTTGACGATCATAAGCTCATTGGACTCGTTTCGTCAAGCCGCATATTCAACTATAAGCATGTCATGTTTGGAAACTATTTAGTAATCCAAATTATGGTTTGATTCTTCCAAATATACTTCGAGTTATTTTTTTTACACATTTAGGCTCGGATTGAGTTTACTTTGGTGTCGTTGAGTTCGTATTTCTGAGATGTTCAATTTGACTATAAGTTTGATGAAATCAGAGTTCAAATAGTCTCCAATTTTATTTTTTAAGTTTCCAACTTGATTTTTGCCTCGAGATTCATGCTTGATCAAGATAATTTTTTGATGATATACCAGTTGCACTCTATCTTTGGATGTCGAAGCTCCAAAAATTTGAAAATACTTGCCTTAACATTTTAAATTTGAACGAATCGCAAAATATGTCAGAAAATTTTGTTTAAGAAAATGTAATTTTGCTGAAACTATATCATAAAAGATTCGTTGACCTACGAAAGTTTCAAAATTGGATCAGGAACATCGAAAAACGATTCCAAAGATTTAAACTTATCCGATTTGGACTGTTTGAGCAAAAAATTGGCCCCTACACATAATTTGGTTGTTACAGTACACGATAATACCTATTATAGGACCGCAGATCCTTGCGCTACACTAATGCATTGCAATGATTCACTACAGTAATTTCTACAAAATGGTATTCAATTCTACATAATTCTTTTTGCTTGGCGCCATACACTTGCAGCTATAGTCCCCGAATTTAATTTTTTTAGTGAGAAGGATTTTTTTGTGGGCCCATCATGCTTTTTTAAGAAAGAAAAATTCTTTTATCTCTCCTTTTTTGCGTGGGGCCATATTTTTTATTAAAAGAAAGAGACAATTTTTTTATCTTTTTTTTTTTAATTTAGGGCCCAAAACATTTCTAGAAAATTCTAGAAGAATTTTTGAAAAATTTCAAACATAATTGGAGGCATTCCCCCCCCCCCCTTTTTCAAATCATTTCCCCCCATTTTTCTCCTATAAATACCCCCTTGGGGTAGGGGAAAAATTACTCCATTTTTTCTCCTCTCTTCTCCCTCTAACTTTCTTACATTTTAGGCATTTCATTGTTTTTGGTACGTGGCATCCCCTTCTCAAATTCAAACCCCCTCTTTTGTGTAGAAGTTAAAAAAAAAATTCCTTCCTTTGTCGTCTCATCTAATTTTCTTCATACATTAGAGGCATTCCACTATGTTAGATAGGCAGCATCCTCTATGAAAATTTAGTGCCCCTCTCTTATGTAAAAGTTAAATATTTTTCATCATTCCATTATCTTCTCATCTTATTTTCTTCTTATATTAGAAGCATTCCTATGTCTAAGATAGGTGGCATCCCCTATCAAATTTCAGTGTCCTTCTCTTATAAAAGAAGTCATAATAAAAATTTTCCTAGATAGATGAAAAAAAATATGTTTTACAAGCGAGTGTGATTTGAGAATATATGGTGGTAATAATACTCATGAAGAAAACTAATGATTTTGAGTAAACGGGAACATTTTTTATGATGCTTGAGCAGAAATTTAAGGACAATCACCGACCAAGTAAGAGTATGGTAGCGATTAGTGATTGGGAAAAAATTTGATGGCGATCGTCGATCGAGGAAGCACGATAGCGGTTGATGTTCAAATGGAAAGTTGAGGGAGATTGTTGGAGGGTGTACTACTAATAGTAGTTAAGTGAGAAGCCGATATTGACTGATATGAAGTAAAGGTCTGAAGATAAACATTAGATGAAGTGCTGATGATGGTGAGTGCCAAGTAGAATTTTGCTAAAGATAATATATATCCATTTTGATGTGCGCAAACATCAGATATTCCTTATTGAAGGGGTCGAAGCAGTGTGTTATGTTAGTATTCTATCGACAAACTAATGGTGTCAATTGAGTGGAGGCCTGATGATTATCATGTTATAATTTTACTTTGAAGTAGAAGTTATAGGAGATGCTTCAATGTACAGTAAAGAAGAATTCAATAGAGTCCACCAATGATATTCAACATTTTTGAAGTTATTTGTTACTTGAAGATATTAACGTGCACGGATGATATCGATATAACTTTAATTTTATCTTGTTGTGAAAATAAATATATAATTGAATCTAATGTGGAATCTATGTAACTCCAATGATATTATATATGAAGTTGAGATTATTGTATGAGCTCAAAGCTTGGTTTTCATTTGAAATGAACTTGTTCCATAGAGAAAACTAAGTTATTAATGCATCTTTGAGACATACTTTGATATTTTGCCTTCCATGCTTTTTATGGCTTTTTTAGAAGGCTAAGGTCTTTATATGAGTGATGATTTTATCAACCACTTACTTTCATAAAATCTTTATAGAGAGAATGTTGTTCATTCAAAGCATTGCTTGATAATGTTGACCTCTGTTGAAGAGGCCTAGAGAATCCACAAAAGGAAATATGACCTTTCTGAGATCAAATATTAGAGCACAACTCGATGACGTTAAACTATGTATAAGAGGTTGGAAGAATCCACTAAGAATGTATGACCTATCTGAGTTTATATATTAGAGCCCTACTCGATGATGTTAACTTATGTGGAAGAGATCGAGAGAATCCACCAAGAATGTATGATATATCTGATATTTTATGTCAGAATATTGCTCGATGATGTTAATATATGTGGAAGAGGTCAAGAGAATCTATCAAGGATATATGACCTATCCGAGGTTGTATGTCAAATCACTGCTCGATGATATTAACTTATATGGAAGAGGTCAAGAGAATCCACCAAAGATGTATAACCTATATGAGGTTGTATGTCAGAGCTGTGCTCGATGATGTTAACTTATATGGAAAAGGTTGAGAGAATCCACTAAGAATGTATGAACTATCTAAGATTTTATGTCAAAGCCCTGCTTGATGACTTTAACCTGTGTGGAAGAGGTTGAATTAAATCTCCTTAGAATTAATTTTGCCTTGATTAGGATGGAGAGAATACCGTTTGTATCCCAAATCAAATGTGAAGAAATATCTATTTTTAGACGGTTACTTATTGGTGGAGGGAGGGGGCACGTACCCCCCCCCCCTAATAAAAGAACTCGTAGCTTTCTGAAGAAATTCTAGTTCTAGAGTCTCAATGATCTAAGGAAGCTATCTCTATTGATAGTTGAGTCTTATTATTAAGTTCTTAATTTTTTTAACTTTAGAATAAAATACTCTTCTGATATATATATATATATATATATATATATATATATATATCATTGTAGCTGATCTCATTAAAGAAATAAGGTCCTTAGTATATAGTGTATTAGATTAATACAACAAAAATTCTTAAGTTTTTTTAATACCTGATAACAAAGTTTCTATGGAAAAGTGTAAACCTCTGAAAGTACACCACCGCTATACAATGTATATGGTATACGACCGCACCCCCCCCCCCCCGGGGGATAAAAAAA
>NW_021318711.1:994721-1094229 GCF_001605985.2 Dendrobium catenatum
AAATTCATTGCAATTGACACGGCTTGACCGCTCAACCGCCATTGGCCACCACAGCTGACCGCCACCTCCAGCTACCATTGCCAACCGCCATCGCCAATCAGTACCACTGCCAGCCACCAACGCTGGCTGGTTGCCTGTCGCTTGCCTCCGGCCACCATTGTAGCCGCTCGCTGCCGGCCACCATCACCATTGCTCACTCTTGGCCACCACTGCTATCAATATCGGTCACCAAGCACTACCTTTTTCAATGTACATTACATCTATTTTACATCAAATCAAACAAAAGAAGTAATCACATACATTTCTTTTACACTCATCCAGATAAATTCAAAATATTCTTTTTACATTGCATTCATTTTTCAGGTAACCAAATAATTACATAAATCCTTATATTTACTTATATATGCCTTCAGTGTCAAAAACACATCAAAGCATAGGCATAAAAATGTGTTTTATTTTAAATAGGTCAATATTAGTAATATTTTTACATAATCTAAAGATTTGATTATTCTATATACAAATATAAAGTATTTTGGGGTGCCTATATAAATTCCCCCAAAAAGAACACCACAGACTGAACAAAGGCTAGAAAGGATTTCTACATCAGGCAAGCATCCTCCCTGTAAGGCTGGAGAACAAATAAAAAGGTTAATATTGGCTGTTAAAGTATCCTTCAAGGTAAGAAATGTGTAGGACTTTGAATTCAAATCTTATTCACAATGCTTGTTCAACTACTGTTAACTAAAGATAAGCCACCTCTTTTATTTCCTTAATTCCCAATGTTTCAATCTAAAATCAATAAAATCCTAACAAAATAAAATCACCTAATGACAATGCCATCCTAATGTCTTATATTTATATATAAACCTAATAGAAACATTTTGGAATTATTATCTAATCCTCATAAGTGCTGAAATGTAACTATAAAACTAAGTAATAAAAAAATCCATACAAATATCATAATAACACCTCAACAAAACAAGAATGATAAACAGAAGTATGAGCACAGATGTCACAAAATCCTCATATGCTGCGTTATTCTGACAAAACTAAGGAATCACCCCAACATTTAAGGGCAGAAAGGCAAACCCATGGTGCTCCTGTGACTTGGAATGGTGAAGTGTCTCAGCCTTCCCTCTTCTTCCTTCATGTATCCCTCACACAAGTAAGTTTTTGAGAACTTATCTTCCACAGTTCTATCAATATCATGAACAAACACATCTGTTTCTCCTACCATCCTTGCTCTTGCCACCATTCCTGCTGTATATATTGCCCCCATTCTCCCTGGAGCATCAGTAAAGTAACCAGTTGGTGCATCCACCATGATCAGATCCCACTCTACCTCATAGAACACACTGGGCAGATCTGTCAGCGCTAGCTGACATTTTGAATATCTTACATCACCCACCTCAGTACACTCCTTGCTCCTCAATTCAAGTAGCTCATCTGCATCCCTCACCTTGGATTTGTATGTTGCATGATATGATTCCAGGTCAGGGAACTTTTCTCTGATTTTCTCCATCCATGCCTTGTCTTCCTCCAGGAAGACAGTGCGGCCGCCATGGTTAAGCGAGCTCCACATTGGGCTGTCATGGCCCAAGCCAAATACCAAGAAGTTGCAGGGGGATCTCTTTGCCAGTATACCGGCGGCGACGGAGATTTCACTGAAGGTTTGTTGCGGTGTGATGTTTGAGGTGGAGTAGTGAATGATGGTGTTGGCCAGAGAAGGAGAGATTTTAGTACATGTGTGCATTGTTGAAGTTGGAGGTAAAGCTTTTAATGATGAGTTTGTTCTTAGTATGATGATGAGTAGAACTACAATGAACAAACCTAGCAGGAGGTGCTTCAGGTTGAAGGAGGCATGGACTTTGTGCCTCATTTTTAGCTTGGTTTGTGAGATCAGAATGCAGTGCTCGTGGTAGTCTTATGGAATAAAATGGGAAGATGGAAATGGTTAGTTGGTTTTGATCTGGCTTTTTCTTTAAGAAGCAGCCAAGTAGTTGGAGGATTGATATTGACACTGCACCTCATGTTTGGTTGCTATGCTTAATAAACGAAAATAAAATATTTGTGAAGAGTTGATATGCTTCTGCTGATTCCTGTCTGGTATTTATCTTCTTCCTGTTGCAGTGCTGGGTTTAATTTAGGTTGGAAAACCTGCAATAAAGCTCAGCGTAGAGCATGTTATGTACAGTGTAAGGAAAAAAACCAGATTACAATATAATTTGAGCAAAATTCAATTGCCAAACAAGTTACTCTTTGTAGTTCAAGCAAAAAAATTTGTACAGGCATATTCCAGAACTACCAGACGGTTCAACATCATTTGCTTTTTTAGGTGAGATTTGAACATCTAAACTCTTCATTAGAAGAGAGATAGCACCATTCAGCCAAGAAGTTGATGAAATGATTATTTATTTCCTGAGAAATAATTAGCCTTGTAAAAAAAATATGGCTTTTTTGTTTCTTCTTATTGTTATTGGAAAAAAAATTATAGTGGTTTGATTGTTGATTTGTAAATAGAAATATCTATCTTACGACTTGATAGAAATGTTTTGCAGTTCTTTATAATTAGTTGTCATGACACATAACTAGTAGTATCTTGCAATAATGGAGCATAAAATGAAATAATATGACCAAAAGGCTCACAAGTAAGGAATTCATTTATTTCCGGTAATGATGACAACAAATCAACCATATAAGCATTTTATCATGTCGAATGTTTACCATTTGGCATTGCTTCAAAGCTTTAAATGGGCTTAAATTTAGGTTCTTACTAATAGCCAGTGAAAGAAATGACAGGGGATGTGTAAGCATATTTAGGCTTCGTTTGATACAGCTTTTGCCACTATTTTTTTTTGTTATTTTCAAAAAAAAAATTGTGCTAAAAAACTGTCGTAGAAATCATTAAAAAAACTATTCAAAAGAAATCTTAATCTAATATCCAAGACTCCAGAACTTCATAATATTGCTTTATTCCCCCACCTCCATTGCTCTGCACCACTCTTGGACTAGAAGCATTTTTCCCTACTAACTTAAATCCGGCTGAGACTGGAGGGCATGCCTGTTTCACCTCCTTCACCTCCTCCCTCAGAGATTAGAGAAGTCTCTCTATAAACCCTACATAAATTACTTTTAATTGGTATTATTTGTCATCCTTATCTTTCTCCGGTCCTAATGTCTTCACCTTCTACATAACACAATCTTGAGTGACCCTAACAAGATTGGCACCTTAGTTGATATTAGGCTATCACCCTTCTATCTAGTTTGATGAGAATCATTAACCCCTTCAATTCACTCACCCACAACATCTGCTCAGCTTAGTTAGAAAGGCTTCCTCACCAAACCATACTCTAACTGCAAGGGCTTTGATTAGAATTTTGTTGATAACTTGAAGGATGGGGACTTGTTCTCCTATAATGAAGTTGATTATAGAGCTAAGGATTAGTGAATGGTGTTGGTGGTCATGTTATAAGAAAGACGCCTTTTTTATGTATCACTTGGCAGCTGACAAAGGTATCATGGATCTCCTACCTCTTAACGAGGTTTTATTGTTTTTCTCTTTCCTTGTATGAAATAATATGAGAATGCATAATTTTGTGATCCTTAATTTATTAATGGCCAATTTAATATTTAGAATATGATTGTCTGATTTTAAATCTTCCAAGGAAGCCATCTCTTTCATGGATTAAGCTCTCCAATTTGGCTCTTTGCTGATAGAACCCAAATGGTATATTTTAAGATTGTGAGTAAAATGTGGATACTTGTGGTAGTAGATCAACTCATCAAAATCTCGACTAACTTTTGTTCTTGGATACATTTAACTCCCTTCCTTAATTTTGTTTTTGTTAATTAGAATGGGGAGACAAAAAGGCTGTATTATGTGGTTTATGATTGGAGCGATGTGACATGATTAACATGTAACATATTCAGTCATGATATACAAAGTTTATTGTTCTTTGCTCTAAACACTTACTATCATGCCGCTATTGTCTTGTTATTAGGATTCAAATTACATACACGCATCAAGCAAATCAATGACCTACCCCCTAACAATATTAATTTAAAGGCTCAATATAGCTATTTGTAATGCCATATTATTATATGAGAAATATTTTTTCATTTATTGAGACATTAATTTGAGTCTTACTTTATCATCCTCATTCTTAACATCTCTCTCCCCTTCAAAACCAGGCACTTAACCCAACAATTAATATTCTCCTAACAGTCATCAACCTTGATATATGAATTTTGTTCTCTTCACCTAATTAAAGGTCCAACATACATATCCCTCTAACTGTTGCTCACTTTTTGTGGACCTCCAAAAGGACACCGCTGGCAACAGAGTGCAGAGGGTATACGATCGCACCACCCCGAGGGATAGAAACAATCGCAGGCCTCCGTGCTCCTCGCAAATGGGCCAATGGAAGGGAAGATTAGATCGTACATACGACTAACCATTGAGAATAACGGCTCTCTCTAGCGCACTCCGATGGGTAGTAATATATATGACCTGATCAAAACAACGGATTTCCCCCACCCGACACATCAGCTCGAGTGGATTTATTTGATAATGGAGTTTCGTTTCCCAAGGGCGCAAGCTCCCGTGATTAATTAAATCTCAAGCCTAGGGCCCGAGAAAACTCTCGATTAAGGATCCGATATTATTCTTTCCTAAAAGGGGATTGGTGTACAAAAGGGGACTAAGAAGTCCTACTCAAAGGGAAGAAAATATTTCAAAGTGGCTTAGGCAACATGCATGGCTCACACTGACATCCGGAGGGACTAAGGCATTAAGAAGAAAGTGGAGAAAGGAAAAATAAATCACTCATGGTATATAGAGGGAAAAGATGAAAGGGGCGTCATCTATGTGATGCAGATAAACAGGATTTATAGTCCCTGAAGAAAATGAACTTACCCACTATTTAGGCATACTACAAAACACCCAATGTAAACACCCAATGTAGTAGCCTCGAATCCTAGATCTAAGGTGGGCTTAGTGTTTTACCCAACACTAACACCCGTATCCTAGCTAATGCACTTGGGCTTATATCCTGCCTAGAAAGGGATGCCAGCTAACCACCTAAGCGCATAAAATCTATAATATCCAATCTTTATGAAAGATAGGTAGATAGATTAGTTCTTGAAAATAGGATCGACATCTAGAAAGTTTCATAATTTGCTCTAGACTTATATAGGATGAATGCTCCTAGAGCTAATACAATTAAATTAATTTCTTAAGTAATGCATGCTAGTTTGAAAGGTTTAAATCAGACGATATGCTTCAGATTTTAAAAATAGGCTTATATAAAAATAATTTTTAGAAAAAGACTGGGCCTCCTCAAGTCCGGCACTTCATCCTCATAGGCTAGTTTATCCGGACTCAACCCGCAAGTGGGGAGGTGTCTTATTAGAATGAGAGAGAAGAACGCATTTAATATGCATGTGATCCCGGATGATTCTGACAGTTCCCTAGCTCATTAAGTTTCTATGTTATTTAATTCTTAAAGTTTTAGAATTTAATTATGGTAGAAAAATATATTTTTTATCCTAAAGAGCCTAACAAAAATCAGGTCATAGATATACAAGAAAGAAACCTTGAAAGAGTAGGTAATTTCTAATGCATACACAAAATAAACACATCATTATAAATCCAGAAAAACACAGAAAAGTTTAAAGTCCACAACAAGTGTTGTATAAATACAACATAGGGTTTGCAGAAAAGTAATGGTGGCCAGGCTCCACCAACAACAACCTGGATTCCAATCCTAATAAATAACGTAAGTCTTAAAAGCCAGGCATTTTGTCTTCAAGTCTCCATCTTCGAGTGGATCGTCCTTCTCTGGATCATCTCCCTTTGGATCGTCTCCTTCAGGCTCCGTATAATTCGTCCTCCAAAAAAGGTACCCAAATGACTAAAAAATTCCTTATAAAAAGCCTTTCTTATTCTCTTTGGGAACCAAGTGTTTGAAATATTAGACTTTCACAACTCAATTACATCAAATTACATTATATTATAAAAAGAAAAATTCTATACTCAAACTCTTGCATGGTTATCCTAATAAAAATTATCGCAAGCAGTTTATAATATACAACACAAGCAGTTTATATCATATAGAAAAAGAAAACACACTTCGTCACGCTCTTTTTAATTTTAAAGGGGGGCTAAGTAGTCTTTGGAGCATATGTAGAAAATAACGTTAGTATTAAAGCTTTAATTATTATTGCCCCTTTTTTAGCGCTGCATAAGCGTAACCACCTATATAAGACTGAATTAGTATCAAAGCAGCCATAGCCCATGGGCAGTCTAACGCACACATCAATCATAAGCAAAGCATAAAAAGCATAATAATGAAATAAACATCATATTAATCTCAATAAACAAGAGCAATCAATCAGCACTCGTGCCGCATACAAGAGTATCACAGTACAAAAAAGCAGAAAAAGTAAACATCGGCCCTAATCTTAGAGCTAGAAGTGGTGCCCTAACAAATAGTTCTATGTGTGTGTAGTAGGCTAGTGTGGCTTTGGATAGGTCCTATGCAGGGTAGTTAGTTCAAGTTATTTTATATTAGTGTTGGTTGAAGGCTAGAAAAGGAAATTTAATTAAGGTTTAAGTATTAATGGATTGGGATCCATTTAAATTAATTTATTTTATTGGTTTATTTTAATGGTTAGGGTAATCATATTGGAAGTTTAAATTGTATTAGCCAATTGTGGAAGGTCCATGGTCCTTTTATACGCTAGGCTAAGAAGGTACAAAAGATCACTATGGAAAATGGGCTAGGTTTAGGAGTTCTAGTATTTTAATTAAATATTAGGCCTTAAGAGGAGTAGTTAGGCTTTGGGTTTGCTAAATTTGGAGTTCTCTTGGCAAAGATATCAATTTTAGAAGTTTAAGTCAATTAATGAATTATTAAAAAAAAAGATTAATTAAGGTATTTTGGTGGTTTTGATTCAAATTAAATTCAAACTGATTGGAATCACTCCCAAAGGTCAGAAATGACCCAAGAAGATGTTCCCAAGTGCTTGGGGAAAATTAGGAATTTTTAATTATTTAATTAAGGCAAAAAAGTGAATTTTAATTAAGGTTGAATTAAGGCTTAAATTAAGGTCCAACTAAAAGTCCCTAATAATCTAAGGTTAAGGATTAAATTTTGGAGAGTTTGAGCTATTATAGGTAATTTTTTGAGTTAAAATGAATTTATTATAATTTTCTGAAGTTATCGGGGCCTAATTACGGGTTGGATTAGTGTTTGTTAATTAAGGGGTCTAAAGGGTCCTAAAAATTCTTAAAAAATTCTGAGAGATTTAAAATGTCACTAAGTTTAAGTTTTGAAATTTTCATATCAATCGGGGATCTATCCTAGCTCCTATAATTTTTCTATGTTCGCTAGGCGGGTC
Source organism: Dendrobium catenatum (assembly GCF_001605985.2). Lineage (NCBI taxonomy): Eukaryota > Viridiplantae > Streptophyta > Magnoliopsida > Asparagales > Orchidaceae > Dendrobium > Dendrobium catenatum. The sequence goes on from NW_021318711.1 coordinate 1,002,123, forward strand.
ATTAATTGGGACTAATTAAAGTTTAAAATTAGGGTTTGTTAATTAAGGGGTTTAAAGAATCGTAAAAAATTTATAGAAAATTTTGGGAGGTTTAGGATATTGCTAAGTTTAAATGTGTAAAGTTCATATCAATCGGGGATCTATCCTAGCTCCTATAATTTTTCTAAGTTTACTAGACTTGTCTTTAATTCTTATCATTAGGGTGTCGCTATGTTAAGTAGTTTTATATAACATGTTCAAGACCTACTCTTAGGATAACATGAAGGGAATGCATAAAAAAAAAGTTAACACACCAATTCTAAGATCTAGGAGGGCCTAAGCTAAGTGCTCATGCGTCCTATGCATGTAAAGGATGATAAAAGAAAGGTAAACATGCTTAACGATGTGATTAGTGAATGATTGAAATCGAATTATCCACTAATCCACATTCTCATAAATGGTATTCAAAAGCACAACTTATATTTAAAATTAAACGAAGTGGATCGCCAAAGCTAAGGAAATTTAAAATATATATAAGTTTTAAATACATATACTAAATAAATAAATTTTAAATAAATAATGTAATTTAAAATAGTTCAATGTAAATAAACAAGTAAATAGATGGGAGATCTATTGGCCACTCAAGGAGATTTCAAAATAATTTCAAAAAATAAATTTTAAAATTCAAAATAATTAGCATATTAATTATTTAAATAATAATTAAATAACTAAGTAATTTGACCTATTTAAGGCTTAGGTTGACCAAGTTAATGGTTGACCTGGTCAACCTAATCAAATAGGTCCAAAGGATGAAGGATTTGAGTCTAAGAATAGTTTTGATTGGATTAGAACTTGAATTAACCCAATAGTGCTTAATGGGTCAACCAGGTTGACCCAGGGCATAGGTTTGGGCCCAATGGGTTGCGTCTGACCCATTGAGTCTAAGGGAGGAAAGAGTTGAGCTTGAGAAGAAGTGGATGAGATTTGAACCAAGAAAAGGAGTTTGGGCTAATTTGGGTTAAACCAAGTTGACCTGGTCAACCAGGTTGACTCAAAGCCTGGGCCTAGGCTCAATAGATTGGGTTTAACCCACTGAATTGAATGGGAGGGGTCTTGGGGCCTAGCTTTGTCAATTTTATCAAGTCAACCCCTTGACCCAAGGGTTTAAGGATTTTAAGATCAATAAATTTCCCCCAATAGGGTGAACACATGTGTTGGCATTGATCAAATGTGACAAATAAAAAAGGGTAAAGAGAACAAGTAAAAGATCATTAAAGGATGAAAAAGTAGGGGGAATCCCCTCCTTGCCCTACCTTGTAGTAAGGGTAGAGTCTGGGAGAGAACAAAGGGAAAAAGGGGGGTGCCACACATCCACATGACCATGCTTTACCCTTAGAGATAGGATACGAAATGAGCATATACGTGAAAAGGTTGAAGTATATCCATTAGAAGATAAGATTAGAGAGAGTCGCCTTAGATGTTTTGGTCACATTAAACGAAGGCCTTCCGATGACCCGGTTAGAAAAGTTGAGGTATTAAATTTGACTTATGTTAAGAAAGGTAGAGGTAGATCTAAAAAGACATGGTTATGAAATATTAGAAATGATATTTCTTTATTAGATTTAAATTAGAATTTGACTTTTAACCGAACACAATGACGAAAAAGGATTCATTTAGCCGACCCGACGTAGTGGGACAAAGGCTTGATGTTGTTGTTGTTGTATTGTAATTATTCATTATGATAATAAAATATACGAGTCCCTCAAATTTCAAAAAAAAAAAAAAGAAATTCATAAGAAGGAAAGTTAAACTTGTCAAAAATTTTAAGCTGCTTTTTTTTTTAAACATTTCGCAAGATTTAACTCAAATCGTGCTGTCAAATCCTACTTAAATCTTGTATAAACAGCCCCTAAACCCGAAACAATTATTACGTCCTCCGACCGGACGCAGAGGAACGTCCGGTCGGAGGCAAATTCCCGCCAAATACCGAGTTGTACCGAGTAAACACCGAGCAATATCAAATAATAACGAGGAATAACATCATATGAAGACCTAATACCGAGTTATTTCGAGCTATCTTGAGCAATACCGAGTTATACAAAAGTTGTACCGAGTTTTCCTAGAAAAAACTCGGTACAGCTCGATATTTTTCGATATAGCTCGGTATAACTCAATTTTGATCTTCAAAAAGCGGTATTCATCGTTATTATCAAATAATACCTAGTTATACCCAGAAAATACGGAGTTTTTTTTGACAAAATTTGACTCCGACGGGAAGTTCCTCTACGTCCTTGCACCGGATGTAATAAAAGTTCCTAAACCCGTAGCCGGAGTGACGACGCATGGCTGTGAGCGCAGCGAGAGTGATCGCTGGTGAATGGGCATCCGGAAAGCACTCCCGCCTCTTTCCTTCCCCCGCTGCTGCAATCACGGCTTTCTCTTTCGCCATAGCTGGTTTGGCCTCCTTCTGCACCGAGGCTGATGGTGTTCTGAGCTCTCGGGTCAAGATCTTTGATCGTGATCTCAAGCGCAAGCATGTCTGACTTTTTTCTCCCCTTCATCTCTCTCTCTCTCTCTCTCTCTCTCTCTCTCTCTCTCTCTCTCTCCTCCTATCTATATTTCATCTCTTTCTCTTTTCGCCTTTGTTATATTCTGTTTAAGTGAGTGATCAATGGATATGCAGAGGGATAGAGCTGCGTGGTTGATGGGGGGAAAGAACGATTTCGTGGACTCTGTAGCGGAAAACCTTCTTGATCGACTGGAGGTTATCTGATTTCACTCAAAATTTGAACTTTTTCCCTCTTTTCATTGGTTATGCATCTAAGGTTTTATCTGTGTGTTTAATCCACTGGAGCATGTCCTTAGGTTTAGTCATGCAGGCTGCTGTTCATATAGGAACTTCCTCTCCTGTTTTCCCTGTCAGACTAGTTTCGACAGGGAAGAAATTCCAGCAGTTATAGTCTGATATTGTGCTGCTTCCCTTCTCTTGAATATTTATGTGTTTCATCTGCAAAGCCCGTTTACTTCATTTGGCTTACATGGATCTTTATTGACCGCTGAATTTCTTGAAAAGATACATTTTTTAGTTTTACTGGATTCCGTTTAGTGATATCATATGGGTATACCCAAATAGCTCATATGCTACATTAAAAAAAAAAATTAATTTTGCGCATCTGCTAGTTTTAGTGATAGTTTGGATTGTCATCTCTGAACAACGTGGACCAGATTCAGGTCTACTCATCCAGGTCATAATTATTAACTGATCGAAGTCGTAAAAAATATAGCGAACTTGCCACTAAATTCAAGTAGGCCAAACCTGTCTATTAAAGTGTGCTTGGCCTAAGGTTCAAACTAAGCAAAATTGACTAATTCACTAAAGCTAGTCACTTAAAGCCATCAATGTAATTCAGGAGAGCTTAGTGAGTTATGGTGAAGTCGACCGACATCTTCACATAGATTCATCCCTTTCTTAATATTCAACATGTATTCTCCATGTAACTAAATAGCTACGTGTTAGCTAGGTTCATTTTATGAAAAACATTTATTAACCCTTGCAACGTAATTTCACTTATGTAGCCTTTTTGATAGCATTGCACTTCGAACGGAGTCTTTAAATGGGGTCAGAGTGAACCAGACACATCAAATCATTTGTTCAAATTTTGTACTTTTAATAATTTAATAAAATCCCATAATTTCTCACTTAGAATTCTTCCTTTCTCATCTTTTCTCTTGTTTTCTAACCATCCTACTAGTAAGATTTTAATGTTTTTTATGGATTATTTTGGATCTACCATACTCTAAAGTGAGATGAGCATGGATAGATGTGAAGAATTAGAAACCAAGCTTGGAACAACAAGATGACAATGAGAGATTAGTTGAAATGAAATAGCAATGCTTCATTACTAATAAATGACTCAACTAGATTGGGGAAGAATAAGAAAGATGATTCAATGACTCTTTAAGCGTGCTCCTAGAACCACTCCACATGTTGGAATTTTTTTAAGATATATCTTTAATTTCAATAACGATAACCACCAAGTCTACAAACACTAATTTTGACTCTAGCAATTGGCTTGATCTATCTTTCAAAAAGCAATGACGAAACACATCAACCTTGGAGGACTGAGAATTGCAAACTACAGTTAAATAATGATTTTGCTGAGAGATTTTTAGGGCCTAATCTATAGCAAAATTTAAGATCCCACCTTTGAATTTGTGCAAGAAAAATATAAATTCACTGATCACATTCTTATTTCATGTCGGTGACTTCATTTTTGAATGCCAATGAATCCATGATTTGTTGAATGTTTATTATTACTTTTAAGGAGTTGCCACTTAGGTGATACTACTGTCTTATGTATAGGAGTATATCCTCCTTTGATGGGTTCAAATGGTAATTAGTTATCCATTTTGCAGCTACATAGAAGTCTCTTTAATAATCTTTAGCATTATTATGGATAAGGTTGGAGCAGGGCTAGTTTCAAATAAATTTGAATATTCAATACAAGTCTCCCGATAAGAAACATTTGTAAGTCATTCAACAACAACTTCTCCAAGTAATTGGGCACATACTCTGAAAAGGGTTGAGATCAAAAGTCGCTAAAGTTAGTTTATGCTAGGAAGAAGAGGGTCCATGCTAACATAAACCACGAATCGATCTCTCTTGTTCCAATGAATGGCTTTCTTTCCTTGTCACTTTTGCAACTCCTCTCAAAGCATCTCAAAGGATGGGAATAAATGACTTTATCCTTTCCTTTCAGTGATCCACTTGGCTCACGAGCTAACTTCTCTAGAGTGATTGCTCGTAGAGGCACAACGAGAATCAGAGAAGAACTGTAAGGCACCTCACTTGAAGCATATTGGCATGAATTCGATCCAACTTCGCTCTTCTCAGCCTCCTCTTAGTCACTCAAAACTACTTGCCTCTTCTTTTGAGAAGGGGAGTTGACCGATCTCCTCTTGGATATTATCAATAAAAATCATTTAAGTTGACCTTATATAAGTGATCCAAATCAGACAAAAGAGGGGTCTCGCCAAAGATTTTAAAAACTAAATGATATAAAAAAGAATCAACTAAGTATAATTAAAATTTTATAAGGGTAACGGCTATTCAATAAAGAAAAAAGAACTTACTTGATACATGCCATGAGAAGGTTGTCTAAGCATAATTGGGGCATTGATAGAAGACTTGAAAGTGTTATTGTATACAATTAAGTTGAGGCTCTTCCAGATTCATGTAGAACTCAACCTTTTCTTTTGAAAGATGTGATGTCGCGAACTTGGCACTTGAGAATTCAAGATTATATTGGTCCTATTGCAACTTTATCCAATAGACTTAACAAAAAAGTGTTTCTTTATCCAATTTGAGCCTTGCATATTTTTATGCTTAAAAAAAAAGGAGCAATGCCTTCTTTAAAGGCTTATATTGTAAACATCAAGCAAAATAAATTTAAAATCCTCTTCCATCTCTACATTTTCAGGTAAACAATAAAGGGGGATTTACATACTACTTTATATCATGCTATTTACATATCTAACACCCAAAACTTTAATATTTCATGCCTACCACCCAAGGTATGAAATATTAAAGTTTTAGGTATTAGACATGTAAATAGCATGATATAAAGTTGTATGTATGTAAATGCCCCTAAAAGTAATCATGTTGGCAAAGTAATTTAGTATCACCTATGTTGGTACCAAGTTAAAATATCCTAAGACCTAAGCTACCTTTAGGAAGAAAGGGTGTCACAAACCACATCAAAATTGGTCCTAATTGAAGCATAGCTCGTCATCCTTCAGCAAATTTAGGAACTTGCCTGTCTTAGGAATTTGCACAACGAACTTATTGTTGGACTTGAACTCTTGACATAATGAATTGCAATTATTCTTCTCACTACCTATTTGAACTCCCTAATCCTCTTTGCCAAAGTATTCCGAGCAACTCATGAAAACCTTTACCATAGTCAATTGAGACCTGAGAGTAATAGTTGTATAGCAATTGAAGTGAGAGAATGTCAAATAACGAATGAACTATTGAGGGCCTATTCATTGATAAGATCATGAAAGTCAGAGTTCCACTAGTTCAGATACAAATCGACATCATTCAAGGAAGCATTTCAAATGATTATATTTGATTGCATGTAGATTTAAAGTGACTTAAAATATGAGAAAATAAAAATTATCCTAATCATATCATCAGAGGTCAAATCAACGATAATGATCATTTCCGAAAAAATAAAAATTCTAACAAATAATTTAAAAAAGAGATTACACAAAGAAAAAACAAGCACAAAAAAATAAAATTGATTGTGCCTAATAAAATTTCTATCTTCTCGTTTGCAAGGAAAATTAATCAACATGGAGGAGGATAACTAAAAGATGTCATCATGTTCTCAAACCCGGCATCAAGCAATGGCATAGCTCAGCCTAACAACAATTGGACAATGGAACAAAAAATGATATCTCTAGTGATTGATCCATGAATAATCGATGAAAAGTAAGAACTCAACCCACCTGCAAATTGACTAATTTGAGAAGAACTAATATTCCTCTTCATAAGGATGACTGTGTTCTTTAAACCACTTAATCCTTGCTTGATCGCCAAGGAAACATCAAACCAAACTCAATGTCTTTGATTGGATCAAAAGTTTTCACGATGACTTCAAATTTATCATTTATTCTCAAAATAGACTTCTTTTCTCTTTCCCTTGAGCTAGTAGTGGCATCATCATATTCATCGCCTTCCTCAGTGGGTGGCTAATGGCTTTGATAAATTGACAACTCACTTAGCTTTAGATATTGGCAATTGAGTGGGAGTAATTAGGGGCATCAAGAAAAGACCCGGTCCTCCAATCTGACAAAAAAAATTCAAGTTCAAGTCGACTCGCCAATCTATTTTTGATCTGTTTAATATCTTTTTTCTTTAAATTTTTCTACTTGTGTTTATAATCTTCTTGTTTATTATCAAATATCATAAACTTTATAGTTAATAAGTTATAACTTTTTTTAATTAAAATAAGTTATTGGATTTGGATCGAGTTCGGATCATCAGGTTGCTAGCAGGTTTGGTTCGTGTTTACTAAATTCGGGTCTGATTAATTTTGGATCAAACCCTAACTCGACCCGTCAACTCATTTTGACACCCCTAGGAACAATGACAGTATCACTAGATGATTTTTTTGTTATTTTCATGCAAGATCAAGTTGCAAGGAAGAATCATGACTGGCATATTTTTTTTAGGAGACTTGTCCTAAGCATATCACTTATAGTGAGCAACTCAACAATGACTTAACTCTTTTCTCTTTTCTCAATCTCATCTCTTTTATCCTTCAATGGAGGTGAAGAAAAAACTCTTCCATAGTCTTGTGACCCTCTCACTCCTTATATTTCCTCCGCAGCATTATCAACATTTCTATTGAACAATATTTTAACTTGAATCAAATGATCTTTATTTTGTGTATTTATCGTCATCTCTTGATGTTGTTGTTGTTGTTGTTGTATCGTCATCTCTTGACACTCATTTATATGAAAAGCTTTCAGATTCATTTTAGTGATCACAATGAAAGTGCTAGCTCATCATTGTAGAATGCTTTACTCTATTATTCTTTTGCGATATCTTCAAGGAGAAGAGAATTTGAGAAGTAAATGTACACCCAAATAACCCTTAAGCCAATATCACTGCAAGTTGGACCATCATTGCTAAACAATGTGGACCAAATTTAGGGCAAGTTTGCCATGTTAAAAAGATCAACTTGTTGATGTCGTCCGTGAGTAAAAAACACCACAAAATTCAAGTTGGCCAAAACTTTCTATTCAAGCGTCACACTCATCCTAAGGTTTGAACAATCAAAGTCACTCAATTTTCTAGAGCTAATTACTCAAAATCGTCAATGCAACTTGCCAGACTTGACGAGACAGTGAAATTGACATGCGACTTTCAGTGAATTTCTTGTTTACTTGTAATTTAACATGTATTCTCTATGTAATCGAAAGTAATAGGTTAGCTAGGTTCATTTTATGATAATCATTTTGCAAGTCTTGCGAGATAATTTTATTTGTGTAGCCTTTCTTGTAACACTATATTTTAACCAAGCTTATAAATAAAGGGCTAGATGATGAGCTAGGCATATTGAATCATTTGTTCAAGTCATGTATTTTTTCAATCAGTGAAACCTCAAAATTTCTCACTTTGTGTTCTCTTTCTTTTTTCTCTTATTTTTTCAACCACGGATAACTTTGTATCCAACTATATGATCCTTTTCTCATTTATTCTTCTATTTTTCCTTCTCTTGAAAAAATTGGGTGATCTAGGACAAAGATACATGATTCTATTAAATATAAGTCAACCATGTGAAGGAATTGTTACCTTCTAAGCATTTTTGAAATATTTCATTTTCATAGAGAAAATTTCTTGATGGCATTTTACTTCACAGGATTGTAAAAAGACATTTTCTACTGCACTATGCTTGGGGGGTTCCTCAGAGGCCATCCGACGCCTCATACGAGGTCGTGGTGAGTTCTTTGTCTACCTACTTCTATTTGGGTTATTCTTTACTAATTAAAGAGTTAGACTCTAATCATTGGTGCTCTCATAATCCTGTGGTGAATCCCCTGTTGATCCAAATTTGCAGCTCCTTATTTCCCAAAGCCATACTTATATCTAGTAACTAATGCTGATTGAAATATGGATGACTGCAATAGTTAATCTTTTTCCCTAAGCTTTTCTTATCTCAATCTGAAGTATTATTTGTGCATGCTTTCTAATGGATGGTTACTTACTCTGCAGAAGGATTGAGGATAATAAAACTTTGGGTAGAGAATTCAATTCCAAAATTTCTGCTCTTGTTTTCAGGTGGTATTGAAAAGCTGATCATGATGGACATGTCCCTTGACATGGTTAAGCATTTGAAGAATACAGAGCAGAATTATGTTAGTAATAACCTTGAGACATTATACATGGTTGGAGATGAAGAGTTCCTTCCCATTAAAGAGAAGTATACTGATTAATGTCTTTCTGGATACCTTGCTACAAATTGCATTGTGGTTTAGTCTTGGGAGTCTCATTTTCTATCCCTTGTTTGCTTGCAGTTCCTTAGAATTGGTGGTCAGTTGTCTAGGACTTCATTGGACAAATGATCTTCCTGGAGCCATGATACAGGTTTGCTCTTTCCAGTCACCATTATTTTTTGTTTGCCTTGTGAATATTAATTCACAACTGGAGCTGAAATTTGCTTCCATTTTGGCAGTGTCGACTGGCACTAAAGCCTGATGGTCTATTTCTTGCAGCTATACTAGGAGGAGAAACTTTGAAGTTGGTAGATTCTATGAATTGAGAAACTATGTGTTTGTTAAGCATGTGCAAATTCTTGTTTGCTTTTATTTCTTTGACTTGGTAATTGCAACTTCTTGATTAGAGAGCTTAGAATGGCTTGCACTATTGCTCAGTTGGAACGTGAGGGAGGCATCAGCCCTCGAATGTCACCTTTAGCGCAAGTATGCCCCTTTAAACAATACTTAATTTTGTGTAGCCATTTTGATTTTTTTGGGTTTTATCTTTTTCTTTGCATTTTAACAGTTGAAGCATTGATGTCTTCTGGAATTATAGAATCATTTTCAATTTGTATATCAATTTTCCTATTTGATAACATGCGTAAAACCCAGTGCTTGGTTGTATGTACAACCTCCATCGTTATTAGCCTAATACCAACTAGTTCAGGCAGGTTTTAAATCCTTTTTGGTCAGTTGCATGTCCCACTAGTAATACAAATCCGAAGTGTCCTAATACTTTATGTTCTTAAGGTCATAAATGCGTCTGTCATTAATTAAGTTCTATGATAAAGGGAAAGCAAAACCAATTATACAAATTTCATATAAATCTATTGTATTTCTACCGTGTTTTTTTTTTTTTTTTTTTTGATAAATTGTTCGAGCACGCTAGAGGCTCCTGAATTGAATGGGAATTAAGGACGGACGACAAACACATAGCGAGGAAACAGTGCAAGGAAAGAGATATTCAAAAAAGGGTCAATGGTTTTCTTTATTTCTTGAAGTGATGGAAATGAGCAAATACTACCCTTTTCCTCCATAATATGCTGGCATCATTTCCTTTGAGCAAGACATGACAAGTATCCTACTATCACAAAATTTAGAAAATAAATTCTATTGGTAGTTTATGCACCCAAGACACCCAACTCCTGATTTTTCTTCATAATGTAATCCTTATGATTTACTTGCACATCCATTCCAGTCTTGGATGTTCGTGGTTTGGTTGCGCAATAAATGAGTTCTCAATGATGTTGACATGGGCCTATCAATTCTTCCCTAGTATCTTGGAAGAATGGCCTTGTCCTCAAGGTCAAAGTCTATGTATGCTATGCACAAGTCATTTGCAATGAGCCAAGTTGCATCCTCCTACGGCATTCCAAGCCACTATGGAAGGTATTGATGCTATGGGGTACCATCTTGTAGAGCTTGTTGAGAGTTATTATGGCTGTTGGATGGACAGCCACATGGTTTAATCATGCGTCTTGTAGGAGGTTCGAGCTATGAAAATGAGTATTTTTAGTGTAGGGTTTGAGGAGGGAGATGTGCAGTAATGGGTGAACTCGCAATTGTGGAGGCAACTTCAACCTAAGCGATAGGACTGATGCTTTCTAAAACCTTCAGTGAGCTAAAATAATGAATGTGAGTTTGGAGTAGTGACAATCACATAATGAAATTTGATGATATGGTTGTACTTTTCCAAGTATGATGGATCTGATTTAGAGGTGTGAAGGTATGTATTGTTAGAGTATTCAACACATGGAAAAGATTTGGTATAGGTCTAAGGATTCTCCATGTCACACCATCACAAGTATTGTTCATGACCTCAATGTGTTATTTCAGTTTTGTAATTGGATTCTGGGTGGTTAGTTGTGTTGTGGTGAAGTGCAGTGCTCATCTCTTTGAAGAACGCTCTCCATAAACTACTCATAAAAGTTCAATCCTTGATTAAGGTGGCAATCTTTTAAAGACCTATGTGTCAACTATCATCAGCTATGAATAGAGTGGCAATTATTTGATCAGTGAACTAAGGTGGCAATGGCGTGTAATAAGCTTGTTTGGTTGACTGGTCATGACGACAAGGCTGTTGACTTTACCTTTGGATGGTGGTAGGTGATTGATGTTAATATTATCCCAAGATACTGTGATAATTAGTATCAATTGGAGGGGACTAATAGGAGCTAGCCATTGGAGGATGGCGTCAATCTTGGAGGTTTTGGGAGGTTCCATCAGTGGAGACTACTTGACCCAAGTACTCAATTTTGAGTTGGCCGAAGGAGCATTTGGAGCTGGAAGGCGCTGTCTTGCAGAAAATAAAAGATTGTTTCATCAAAGAAAATAATGGTGACGACTTAGGTATTGGAGTTAAATAAATGAAGAGGTGAAAACAGGAAGCATTTGAACCTTGGGTGGATAATTTGATGAATTGGCTGATTTATAGCTCATGGTAGAGTGGTTTTTGGCCTTGGAGAAATACAATCTATTGTAAATGCGAGAACTCAGAGTAAAGGAAGAGTAGTTTATTATTACATATGCAATTGTTGTATCCATTGGACGCCAAGAAAAATATTGGCACCTTGAATGGTTATGATGTAGAAGTCAAGGTGGAAGTGTTGGCCTTGTCCACCATGAAGGGAGAGCTTAGAACATTTGTTGGTGCAGGTGAGTTTATCCCCATTACTGATGAGAACTTGGAATGGCGTCATAGATTTGATTAGAAGATGTAGGAATTTGATAAGTTTTTCTTGAATAAAATTATGAGTAGCACCACTGTCGACGAGCTCCTAGATGTTGGACAAGAAAACCTTTAATATGAAACATGTGGAGTTGGTCGTCTGTCTCGCACGTGCGTTGATCTTAGGTTGCTCTGATAGTGAGAGTTTTGTTCACCTTTTACAAAACAGGCGAGTTTTCCTATTTTTTTGTGGATTTTGCTCTTATAGATATTATGACATGAAGAGCATCTTGCTCTTACAAATACTGAATAGTGGAACTTTTCCTCATAATTGAAGCATAAACTTTTTCTTGTCTTTCAATAATCTTAGCTGGGAACAATTTTTTTATGGATAAATGGGTTTTCAATGAAAATGGCCGAACATGATTGGAAAGCAAAGACGGAAGACTCCTTGATTTTGGAAGATAGAAAGGCATGTTTTATGGTGGATGTAGTTAGTCATCTTGAAGTTATCATCAATAAGTTTAGCTAATTCAATAGTGTGATCGAGGGTTTTTGGTCTTTGAACGTGCAGTTCTTTTCGTAATGTAGGCTTCAATCCTGATTTAAACATCTCTGTAGGAACAGTTCATCAATATATATAATTTGTTTCGGGAGTTTCTTGAACTTCTGTTGATAGTTTGCTATCATGAATATTAGCAACAACTTGGCAAGCTCACTATTGAGATGCAACATTTGTATGGTCCAAATATATTTCGAAAAGTGTTGAGGACATCAGGCCAAGAGGTTAAACTTTTTATCTTAGATAGCCATAAATCGCATTCTTTGATCAATCCATTTATATGGAACAAAGTGAGGGTAAGCTTATCCTCGTCGGATAACTATGAAACTCATAGTGGCGTTCAATTTTATGAATCCAAATCTTTGGGTTTCCACCAAGATACATGGGATTGTGATTCATATGGGTTTGAATGGCATAATATCTATGAACTCCTTTGTCAAGCTATCACAGTTAACTTGTTCGGGAGGGCGAGGCAGGGACGCTGTGGATTGGGCATGCTTAAATTCTAGGAGAGTCAAGTGGAGATGCATGTTTTAACTATCTCAAAAAAACCAAACAATGAATTCTTGACGCTTGCCCCTCTAATAACAAATTTTGAAAATAAATTTTACTACTATTCTGTGCACCCATAGACACTCTACTCCTAATAATTCTTCATGATGCAATCCTTAATTTTTACCGGCATGTGATGCACTCACTGTTTGGTTGCACTATGGGCAAGTTCTCAATGACATCAACATGGGTCATATCACTTCTGATTTCTTTAATGCATGTGTGTAAGGAGGCTGAAATTATGATAATGTTGCTTTGTGGTTGTAGTGGTAGCTTGTTAGTGTTGTGTGGAATTTGATTGTGTCAATCAATCAGGTTGTATTGTTGCCTTGGACTTCAGTTCTATCGGTTGAGCTCGTCGGGGATTGTAGGAGGTCCTCCCCTGCTTGGGTTCAGGTGTTGCTTTGCACACACTTTTTTTTCTAGTACAATTGTACATCGCTGCAGCGCTGTGTACCATAGCGCTATACAGTGTTGTGGCACTGTAGGTTTGCTTGGAAAATATAGAGAGCGGAGCATTGCGACGCTCAAAACCCTAGTACTGTGGTGCTCCGGACCTCGGTGCTGCGGCACTGTTAGGCGGAGAGTGGAGTGTCGTGGCGCTGAGAGGCGGGCTGGGCAGTTGTTTTTCTTGTTTTTAATGAAAGGTTGCCCTCTGTGGTTTTTAGTGGGTTTCCTTGTTTGTTCATATGTGAGAATTGTGCATAAGTGGAGAGAGAGATAAAGAGATATGTATAAATTTCTCCCAATTTTCATAATGAATTTCTTGGTGTGGTGTGGCTCTGTAGTTTTTTACTGGTTTCAAAATTTTTCAAGTTAAATCCTAATGTTTCTTTTATTTTGCTGCATTTTCTCTTTCTTATTTTGTGTTTGTACGACTTTCAAACCATAGCTTTCAATTTTGCAGAAAATTTCATGCTTAACCATCTGTGCGTATAACAGTTGATTAATTGAATGGTAGTTTCTACAAATTTATTCCATGGCAATTTAGTTAGGAAAATACCTGTACGCACGGTCACATTAGCTTTTCCAGACTTAATATCTTAGGTTACTTTTGTAACCAACAGATTATAATAGCAATCCATCTTGTGTTTTCAGGTCCGGGATGCTGGAAATCTTCTCACAAGAGCAGGTTTCGCTCTTCCTGGGGTTGATGTTGATGAATATACTGTCAGATATGATAGTGGTCAGCTTCTTCATAGAATAGCCTAGCTGGATTAGTGATTGCAGTTTGCATTATACTTGGGAAATTACCTACTTCTCTCAAAGAGCATGTTCTTGCCAGTTTTGTTAGGAATAATATAGGCGTTTGGTTAATGTTTTAATCAAACCAGATATTGCCAATTGCTTGCATTAGAAGATATCAAGTTGATTTGATATAACCAATTGATATTTGACATATCCTACATATAATTGTATTTGTTCCCTGCCCAAAAACTAAATATATCATAGGAAATGCTCCACAGAATTCCAGTGAATTGAAGAAATTAAACTCTACGTACTTAGATGGTTTGGTCACATAAAACGGCGGCCTTCTGATGACCCGGTTAGAAAAGTATAGGTATTAGATTTGACTTGTGTTAAGAAAGGTAGAGATAGACCTAAAAAGACTTATTTAGAAAATATTAAAAATGATCCTTTTTTATTAGATTTAAACGAGAATTTGACTTATAACAGGACACAATGGAGAAAAAGGATTCATGTAGCCGACCCCATATAGTGTGACAAAGGCTTGATGTCGTTGTTGTTGTACTTTTGTCATATAAAGTCCGACGCATACATGAATGTTTCTTTTTAGTGTAAATTTTTACGCTTTTAAGTAGGATTTAAAAAACCAGATTGAACGGGCCGTTCAAGCCTACTCATTTGTGAATCAATCCATTGACCAGTTCGACATACATTCAAAGCCGTCTTTGCTTAAAACCAGGCTGAACCAGACAGATATAATGGTTATATCTTTGAACAGACCCTCTCATCATAGAAATCAACAAGCAAATGAAATTTACTGTGGCTTTATTCTGTACTATCTTCATTTATTCAACTCTTTCTTGATATAGCTTTTTTTTTATCTTCATATAGCTTTGGAGCTTATTGAACATTTGCGCACAATGGGTGAGACTAATGCACTATTGCAGAGAAGTAATGTGAGTTCTTTTGTTTGTTTTCCTCATAATAGGATCTTTTTAGAGAGATTACTACGTGTGGAGTTCAGATTCAAAGAACCGTTCGATTGTGTGACTGTGAATAGTAAAAGCGGAGTAAAAGCACATTTACTGTTCACCACTGTGCTTTTATTATTCACAATCACAAAATCAAACGGTTATCTGGATCCGGACTCCGCACGTAATAATCACGCCTATTTTCACGAAAGTAACATAGTTTTTTTTATGTATTTTGTATTTCTCTTTATATCATCTTGTTTGTTTTTTTGGTATTCTAAAAATGAAGATCTTATGGTGCTTTAGATTCTGAAAAGGGACACTGCTCTCGCTACTGCTGCTGTTTATGAATCGATGTTTGCAGCAGAGGATGGGAAAATTCCAGCAACTTTTCAGGTAAAGGTATTATTTTTTTTTTTGTATCAGAAGTCAAAATCTAAGAATTAAAAATATTTCATTAAAATCAGCTCTGCTTTGTTGAAATTTACCCCCACATTGAGAGAAATTATTATGTGCGGCCACCGGACGCCGTCCGGAGGCGAATCAGGACGCGTCACGTCACGATTTTGTTGTGTACCACGTCTGTGTATCAAGTGACGTGACACATCCTGTTTCATCTCTAAACAGTTCGGTGACTATATGTAATAATTTCTCCATATTTGAAGGGGCTACTTGACTAAAGTTTTGTTTGTGACGGCTTTAAAGTAATTTTTTAGTACAAAAAATTTCAGCTCAAAAAATGTTTATATCAAAAAATTTGTTTTAAAAATCAGTAGGAAAACTGTTGCAAATAAAGCCTTGTGATAATTTTTTTGCTGCTTTCTAAAACAGCTTTCTAGTATAAAATTTTTTTGAATTAGAAATTTTTTGTACTAGAAAACCGTTTCAAAAAACAAAAAAAAAAAAAAAACCGTCTCAAGCAAAACCTAAATCTCACTTGAATATTGAAATCATATATAGCCACGAAGGCTAAATGCTTTGCTAATGATTTTATGATTTTCTTGATAAGGTTATATACATGACTGGATGGAAAGAACACCCCTCTCAGCAGAAATCAAAGTCTAGAGGCTCAGCAACAATCTCATTCGAAGATATTCAAAACCATTTTCGTAGCAACGAAGTTAGTTGAGCAGAGCAATGCTTCTCGTGTGGATTTTTTTTTTATTCTTTAAATATTAATTTAATACAACAAACAACAACATCAAGCCTTTGACGCACTACGTGGGGTCGGCTACATGAATCATTTTTCGCCATTGTGTCTGGTTAAAAGTCAAATTCTCATTTAAATCTAATAAAGAAAGATCATTTTAAATATTTTTTGACCAAGTATTTTTAGGTCTACCTCTATCTTTCTTAACATAAGTCAAATCTAATACTTCAACTTTCCTAATTGGGTCATCGGAAGGCCTACATTTAATATGACCAAACCATCTAAGGTGACTTTTACTAATCTTATCTTCCATTGGAGCTATTCCAACCTTTTTACGTATATGCTCATTTTGTATCTTATCTCTAAGGGTTAAGCCACTCATCCACCTAAGCATCCTCGTCTCTGCAACATTTAACTTGGTATTATGCTTCTCTTTTAATGGCCAACATTCGGCACCATAGAGCATTGTAGGTCTCACCACCATCTTATAGAATGTTCCCTTAAGTTTGATTGGGATTTTTCTATTGCATAATATTTAAATATTAATTAAATTTTATGTAGTATTTATTTTAAAATAAATTAATGATATAAATCTCTTTCTCATTGTAATGTTTATTTTAGTAACTTTCATATTTTATTTGCTCAGCGCAATAATTTGTCTAAATATGCAAAGCAGTGGAGAGAGTTGTGTAAAAGTTGAAGAAATAGGCTTCTTTTTTGTTAACTTTTTTACCGTTTGATTTTTGCGTTTTAGAACTAAAAAGTTATTTTAAAAAAAAAAAGAATATTAGGTAGCTTCTCATGAAATTTCTTTTATGTTTTTTTTTTTTAAATTTTTTAATTAATTAATTATATTATCTTTATCATCTTAAATAATTTTTATCATTGAATTGTAATAAGGCCTTATTTGTAATGAAAATTTTAAGAACTTTATTGAATTTTATTCCTCATTTTAATTTTATACATTTTTTGTTATTTCTTCGTAGCAAGTTGTTTAGAAGGACATCAACTCTGCTTATTCTCCAATTCATCATCTTTTGTCCAAAGTTACAAATTGAGGAATTAAAGCTATATGGCGACTTCTCGTGCATTGCATTAAAAGAATATTCTCTCTTAAAATTTAATAATTTACGATTTAGTGAAAAATAAAAGAACTAAAAAGTTGCTTTAAGAAGTAGAAAAAAGTCGTCCTAAACGAAGCGGCGGCTTTCTTTTTGCTTCTTAAAACATCTTTCTAGTACAAGAATTTTCAAAAAAATCGTCCCAAGCGAAGCCTTAGGATTCATTTAGGACGACGTTTTTACTGCTTCTTAAAGTAGGTTTTTAATATAAAAATTAAAAAGTTTACATGAAAAAATTGTTTTAAAAAACAAAAAGAAAGCCAACCCAAACAAAGCCTAATTTCATTGAACATAATCATAATAGATTATGGCCAATATATGCTACTTACAAGGATGCCATCAATTTTTTAATGTTTTGATGCCATCAATTTACTTATACAAACTAATTAACCTTATGATATTTATTTTATTTCAACTCCTATCAAATATTTTATATACTTATATTTTTATTTTTAACAGCATTACTTTTTTTTGGAGGTGTTATTTATCATTATAAATGAACATTCCAAGAAAAATGCTTCCTTTGTACTATCACTGCCTACACCAACCTATTAAATTGTTCTTAAAGTTGATTTGGTTATTTATAATTACGATTTTGCTTCAATGAGAAAAATGTGATGGTATGATAAACTCTAAATGATTGGAGCATAGCTATGAAAATCATCTTCAGCCCCACAATAGATTTTAGGAGTTTTAACTCTATTCTCAACAAACTCAATTCACTTGGGTTCGTTTGAGACGGCTTTCTTACTACTGCTTAAAATGATTTTTTGTACAATTTTTTTTTAATTTTTTTTCAAAAAATTTACTTTAGAAAACAATAAGAAAGTTATCACAAATGAAGCCTTAGTTTCATCATCCCAATCCCAACTTATTGATTACATCTCACCCAACAAACTCAATGCTAGGGGTCCGGGTTGGACATCTTCACCCATTTAGCTAAACGGGTCAGGTTCGGGTCTACCCGTTTATGCTCGGATCAAGTCGGGTTGGATTCTAACCCCACCCGTTAACCCGAATTGACACCCCTACTCATTCCACTTAGCCCATAAGGGTTGAAGTTGAAGCTCAAGGAGATTACTTGTAACAACTAAAACTCTTAACTATCGATATATTTTCCACTTTGGCCTAATAGCCTCATAGTTTTGTCCTATTGGTGTAACTTTCAAGTAAGTTATCCATCGTAGAATTACTCTGGGATGAACACGATTAATTATAAAATTTCTTGAATGAAATTTCAACAATTACACCAACATGCATATCAATGTTTAAAAATTTAGCTTCATTTACTTAATGGCTTTCACATTAATAGATTTTTTTTATAGCTCATCATGCCAATAGCGATTAAACAAGTCATTCCCATTATCAAAGGTTAAGAAAATGTGACGCCTCAACTCTTGATTGGCATGTCATGCAATATAGAAAATTAGATTTAGATATTGTTTTTCAATGCCTTTATTTAAGATACATATAAGAAACTAGTATCTTGAAGAGTAATATTACAAAAAAAAATTTATATCGATTCATTATCATGAGGTTCTAAAACAATTTTCTAGTATAAAAATTTCTTGAAAGCAAGAAATGACTTTGAGTTTTCTTTTACCCAGCAACACAAGTCACAACAAAATAATAAATCATCATCAACCTTAGTAAGGTTCTATTTTAATACAACAAAACAAGCAAGAACTATGAACCTATGAAGATATTTCGATTAAGGGTATAATACATTGTAATATCATAGTTTTTGGTGAATTAATTATTTCATGTTAATTGCAAGCCAAAAGCCTATATATATGGAGGTCATAAATTTGAGTCAAATACTACTAAGCCCTAAATGCACAAAAAAAAGTTTGTGTATAATAATCTCCCTTTGAACTCTTATTGATGAGAACTTCACATATTGGTTTACACCCCAATTGTTCTATGTTGGAAGATCTAAAAAAGAACTGACTCCTAATCCCCAAAGCTACCTCACAGTAAGGATCTGACAAATGCAATGTGCATAACTATGAGAATTTTCAAAGAAAAAAGAATTATGGTGTAATGAAATAGCTATATTTTAGGTGAGTTTCACTTACAAAGAACATTTACATTGGCCTAGATAAGATTCTTGAGCATTAAGGCTTTGTTTAGGATAGTTTTATTTATGCTTCTTAAAGCAGGTTTTTAGTACAAAATTTTACTGAAAAGCTGCTTTAAGAAGCAGAAAGAAAACCGTCCCAAATGAAGCCTAAAACTCCAGTTTATGTTAGGGAAGAAAGGCTTCAGACAGGTTCACACTATAAGTGCTTCTTGGTCTTGACCTTATCAAGCCGAGCTTTTCGGACAGCTTGCTGGATTTGCCTCTCATGCTCTTTCAGCAACTCTTCCATATTCCCACCAGGGGGCATTAATGGCCCTGAGTATTGGATTTTTCTGCTTTTGCCACCATAACCCTGAATCCATTAAAGCATGAATTACTATGAGGGTATATGACATAAACATATAAAACAAAGGGAACATTTACAAAATGATTGTACTTTTAAGTTATTGCAGCCCAAATAAGGAGTAATTAATGATAAACGCTTCTATGGTTAAGGGGGCATTGGTCCACTAAAAGAATAAGGATAAACTTATGCTCAAGATTATAAAGTGAGAGCAGATTATGGATTCATGTTCTGAATTTTTTTCTATAGCATGTTGCTGAAATATTTGCACTATATTTGTAGTTTTTTACAACATCAATCAGTATTGAATAGGGGTGCAAACGAGTCGAGTCAAGCTCGAATCAGGGTGTGTTCGAGCCGAGCTCGAAAGTCCGAATGAGACCCCACGCCTGCGTTGTCCGCCTGCATCAGCGCCAGCTTCGTTTTCGCCGAACAAGCCCGCGCCTGCTTCATTTTCATTTTCCCGTCAGCATGATACCCGCGATTTCATTTTCCCGCCGCAGACACAATTACGCTAGCTTCTAGACGAGCTCGCGAGTCAAGTAGCGGGGTATTCGAACTCGGGCTCATTAAGCCATCGAGTTTGAAATTGTGTTCGAGCTTGACTCACGAGCTCGATAAGCTCGACTCGTCGAGCTTGTTAACAAGTCGAGCCAGCTTGATTTGGTTGCACCCCTAGTATTGAATGCTTAAAAACCAACCTTAACAAGGGTATTATTTTCTCCTCCTATATTCAATTGTTTTAGTATCAGGTGTCAGTTTGTTAGTGCTCCGTCTGTGCTTTTTCCCATGCTAATCTAATATACATTTGTCTTAAAAATGAGCATTAATTATGAATGCATAAACACTTAATTTTGTCACTTGTTAATGCCAAATTAAACTTTTCTCTTCTTAATTTCGGAGTGATTGGGCATTTTTGTCTGGTTAAGCTATACTGGTGTTCTCAGAACATGTACAAGGTTGACATTCATTACTAATAATACCTGCAACTATAATTTCAATCAAAAGTTGAAAACTAGTAAATAAAGAAAAGTTCACAATAAGTTCTTAGTTCTTACTATAGTAGTTTCCTGGCCTCCAGTCATTACATCTCTCTTTTGAGTAGAGAAAGTTCTATCTAGCACACGCTGCTTCTCCTTCGGCTCAGCAGCATCAAGCCTACCATGCCGGGAGCTCATACTACTTGTATTGGCGAACTCCACGCCACCACTTGGAGGTATGCAAGATTTCTGTGATCTCAACTGAGCACCATTCGGTACCAAAACAGTACTGGATGCACGATTAATCATCCTCATATCATCTTTCTTAATCCATGAGGATCCAAATGCACTTGTGTGCATTGTTGAATTAGAGTTAGGTAAGTCATTCTGAGCTACTCTGGGAGGATCAATGGGAAACCCTGACCCAGCTTCTTCTAGAGCTCTGTACTTATCACTTGCGCTTTTGGGATTTGTTTGGCCTTGCCATCTCTGAAGCATTCATATAGAACAAGAAATGAGAAAGGGAGAGAGAGAGAGAGAGTAGTTAGGTTTGATGGTGCTAAAAGAGAACGGTTAGTAGTTTAGTATATGAAATCTGGTTTTGGTAAACAAATCACTTCATTCTCAATGTTTAAGGGTAAAGAAATTGAAAGAATTACAAAATTCATTAAGGCTTTGTTTGCGACGGTTTTTTTACAGCTTCTTAAAGCAGTTATTTAGTAAAAAACTGCTTTAAGAAGCAGGAATAAAGCCATCCCAAACGAAGCCTAAATCTTTCTTAGTACCTGCAGGTTCCCATTAGCATCCTGCCCTGGCTTAGGTTTGTGGTCAGCTGCAACTTTATTTTCGCGAGCTGCAGCTCTTTGCCTATCAGAAAACAGTGTGTTGCAGGTTTGATTAATTTCAAGTAACTGAAAAAGGAAGGGCTTTTACTAGATAAGAAATGTCCATTTCATTTTTTTTTTCTGACTTTTCCCAAGTTTGTTTTTGAAGTTTCACAACATATTTACCTTCTAGCTTCCTCATCCCGAAGCTTAGCATCATACTCCTTGCTAGGTGGATATGTGGGCAAGCTTGAAGGATCACAGGCTAGAGGATTTGTTGTGAAAAACTGAAAAGTACAACTCCAGTATTAGGAACTTCAAAACTGCTAATTTATAATTCATATTGAGTAATAATGCTCATTAAAAATTACTACTAAAGGGCATTTGGAATATATCAACACAACCATGATTACAGGATGACAGGGATAGTCTTTCATTACAGAAAATACCAACAAATGAGCTTTCAAATTATGAGAAAAGAGAGTATATTACTGAGCAAGTGCTTTAAATAGAGCTTGATAAATCATATTGAAGGAACTAACACAAAGTTAATTAAAAACTTTGAAAAACAATATGATGCAGTAAATGAAAGCACTTGATAGAACTCAACTCACTTTGCTTTGAAGGGCAGAAGATGCAGTTCCTCGATCCTCTGGTTGAATTGCAAGAAGAGTATCAAGAAGAGCCAAAGTTGACGGAGGGCAATCCCTGAATGTCTCTTCAATTCGGCGAGGGTATTGACGCTGAGGTTTGAAAATAGTAGCATGGGGCAACTTTGGTTTTCTCCAATAGTCTTCTGGAGGAGATCCACAGAGTTTGAAAATTTTATGCAATTGTTCTACCTATAAGAAGACGGAAAAAACATCACAATGCAGTTTTTTATTTTTCCAAAAAAATTTTAAAGTTATAATTGAAATCAAAGAGAAGAGGCATACCTCAGTTCTTCCTGGCATGATTGGCTTTCCAACAAGTAATTCTGCAAGGATACAACCACTACTCCATAAATCAACAGCAACACCATATTCAGTGGCACCCAACAAGAGCTCAGGAGGCCGATACCATAGAGTCACAACACGGCTTGTTAAGGACTGATTCTGGCCAGGTTTGAAAAATGTTGCCAGGCCAAAATCCGCTATTTTAAGGATGCCATCATTGTCAATCAGAAGATTAGAGCCCTTGATATCTCGATGTAAAATTCCATGGCTATGGCAGTATTCAAGCCCACGAAATAGTTGTTGCATGTAGCACTTAATCTAAAACACATATACAGGTCAAGCAAATTGAAAATAGCCCAAACAAAAAAACAATGTGTTAAAGTTTTGATGTGGACAAAACTATTTTATATTTGTTAAACATGTACCTGTGGCTCGGTGAACTTGATGCCGGGTGTTGAAGCAAGTCCGGCAAGATCATGATCCATATATTCAAATACAAGATATAAGTTGCATGACATTCTTGATGTAACTATTCCGACGAGCTTTACAATATTAGGATGATCGAGTTTACGCAAAATATGAATTTCTCTTGCCATGAAACGAACACTTTCGGGATCCATATTAACAAAACGCACTTTCTTGAGAGCAACCATTTTTCCAGTTTGAAGGTCGCGAGCTTTATACACAGTGCTATAAGTTCCCTGTCCAATCTGCAAAGAATAATAATAGCAACGAAAAATATAATGAAAAAAAGCATGCTAGACTTCAAAAGTTGAAAAAACGAGCATGTGATCAAAATAATTTACATACAAACTTTTTATTAAGTTAACTTTCATTTTTTTTTTTTTTTTACTTGTAGCAGCTTCTAGAGTTAGATTGGACAGAAAAATTGAAAGAGGCTACTACCCTTGTAACTAATGGATAAATCTCACAAAATTATAATTAGGTTGGCTATGATATATAAATGCTCTGTGATAAAATGGGTACTAAAACCCAAGTTGAACATAACATAAATGAGAATGTTAAGATGATATGCAGTAAAACTTAGTATGATAAATTGAAAAATGATCATACAAATAGTAGAAGTAGCATCAGTTGAAGATAAGATAGTGATTTGATTTGATGGTTTGAGCATGCATAATGAAGAATATAAATCATTGAAACAAGTAAATAAAATTACTGCTGAAAAGTTAAGAAAGAAGATAAGTAGACTAGAGATGACATGAAAAGAAATAGTGCAAAAATATAGCCTAAAATAGGTTTTAGCACTAATCCAACACTGGGGGAAAAATATAAAAAATAAGAATTCATAAGGTCGATCACAAATAATTGATAAGAATAAACAATTTACATCAAAGAAAGCAAATCCAGCACAGAGGACGAAATCGATCTACAAACCTTATTTAATTTCTCAAATGAATCTGCCCTTCGAGGCAGCCAACCATTCACTGCTTCTGGTGCAACACTGATGAGCCACGCCGGCCAACCAATAGCCACATGCTCACCGGAAAAACCATTTGGCACATCGAAGATCCCTGAGTTCGACCCACCATTGCCCTTCGTAGTCAATATATTTGATTGAAGATTTTCACCATTCACTCTGGCATCAACAGTCCTGTTTCTCTGGTGCCCGACAGACATCCCTGTTCTATCTGAAGAGACAACCACACTATTCTTCTCACCTCCATTAGATTGTCTAGGAAAAGGGGGCATCAAATTCTCTAGTAGCTTAACTGCAGGTCTCGTGCTGGCCCCAATGCTTCTAGTAGCAGCAGCTTCAGCTTCAATGAACAAAGCAGCATCCTTCTGTGAATGAGTAACAAGCTGTTTTAAGGATTTTCTTGACCCCTTGTTTAAGTCCTCAGCAATTTCTTCTGTTTCAATTCCTTTCGAGCAAATGCAGCCCATAAGGAAGAAGCAGAAAGTGCCACGCTTTTCCCCCAATTATAAAACCAGGCTGCAGACGGAAAAAGGAGATGCATCAAGCCTAATAGCAGAATTTTATTCTTCAGAAGGTTGAAATCCAGAGACGAACCTAATGGTTTCCTAGCTTCTGACCTTCATGAAAGAAAAAATCACCCTTTCTTTCAAAAAGAAAGTTTTCTTATAAAACTGAAACCCCAAATCTTCCTCGATAAATGTAAAACCACACCCCCACCCTCAAAACCAGACAAGAAACCCGGCGGGGATTGACGGAAGACGATCAAAATCTCAATTTGGCACGGGGGTTTCCAGAAAATGGACCCCGGCCGATGTTTCTGGAGCCCTCTTTTGATCTATCAGGTATTCCAGATCAAAGAACCCGGCCGGCGTTTCTGCAGCTCTCTTTTGATCTATCAGCTTCCCAAAGGCCTATGTTCATCCTTTCTTCCCATCTCTCTCTCTCTCTCCGCGTATCTTCTTCACAATCCCAATTCTGGCAATGGAAAGGAGAAAAAATCGCTATGTTGTAACGGAAAAGATTCAAAATAATGCTCAATTTAGAAAGATCTTATCGGGCATGGATGAAAAGAAAAAGGAAAAACGAAATGCGGCTAGATTTACCGAACGCGGACCCCTAGAATTCCGGGAGCCCAATGCATTTTAACTCTCCTAGGGTTTTAACAGAGCAGCTATGCGCCGTTCTCAACTACAACTATTCGTTGTGAGCACGATTCTAGAGAGAAAGACAGAGATGGAGTCGCCGATACGAATCGGACCGATATGTCGCTGCGTAACGAATTCGGGTCGAATAAGTGTGCCAAACGGCCAATTCACGGGCTATATCTGGACCGTTCAATCGGAGCTGAGGTGGAACGTACGTCTGCGATTGAAGTGGCAGTTGTGGCCAACGGTTGTCAAGCAAGACAACTCTTTAGTATTTAATAATCTAATATATATCAAATAGCTAGATGAAAAGGGCATGGACATGAGGCGCACATTAGAAATTATCCTTAAAATAAAGGTAGTTACAATAACAAGTTGCAATATAACATAATTTTTTTATTTATAATTATAAAGTGTTAATTTTTTATGATTATATTGGAATCTAAAGATAAATAAATAAGTGATAAGTTTAAATTTTTAATTTTCATTATCTTATAAAGCTTTAGAAAATAGTTATATATAAGTGCATCAAATGCTAATAATTTGATTGTATTATTGTGAAATTTAACATTTAAATGAATAATAAATAAAGTGTATTTATATGATATAATTAAAGTAGATTTTAATAATAAAAAAAAATTATTTGTTTTTTAAATAGGTATGTCAAATATTATTAAGATGCATGATTTAGCTACTAGTGTTGAGAGCATAGAAATTTCTATCTAATCAAATATGATATTTGGCATAAGGTATGTAGCCCTCAAAAAAAGATTAAATAAAATAATGATTACATTTTAAAATTTTAATAAAGATATAGAATAAACTGCAAGTCAACCAATCCAATTATATTAAAATCATATGAAACAAGTGCAAAGTGGCTTTAAATTGGTTGAACAATAGGTTTAGAGACAGTCATACATGATATGTGTAACATTATGTCACACATAAGTGGTGATGGCAATAGCTCGATTATCAATGTCGTCATTCGAAGTTGAGGGTCTTCAGACCAAGCTATAGGTACTTCATCATGTGAGCAATGTGTCAAACTTATTAAATCGTGCATATGCTTCCTTGTTACTGCACATTTTATGTAACATGTTTAGTCCTCCACGAGTTCATGTGACCATTACATGAGCTATTACAATGAAAGATTACTATAAAAGATATGGACATTATAATATAAAACTAATGGTCTTTTAATAAGGCCTCATTTATCACACTCAATCAAAATCATCCATATGAAGTCATTGGGCTATATGCATACTAGTTAAATAATGACCTATCAAAAACACAACTGTGTGTGATAGAGCTGTTCACCAAACAAATATTGACAAGCCCATAATTTACTATTTATTTATTTTTTTAGTTAGATTGTTGCCAGTCTCAGGCTGACTAGATCATTATGTGTTTGTATCTCATATTTCAATAGAACTACTACAACCATCTACCATGAAGCAAAAATGCTATTTTCTACATTTCAAAAGCCCAACACTACCACGACATCAACATTTCTATCACAACAACATACTTAAGTTAATAATGCAACTATTTATACCCTAACTTTTATTTAAGGAGTGACTTTTGATTATTGTATTTCATCAATGAAATTGTAATAAAGAGGGTGGAGGCAAATAAGCTAAATTTATAGAAGCTATCACACATAAATTAGTGATCTTATTTTAAGATTATAATAATAGGCGTAGGAAAATAAGCTAAATCACTTATATCTTGGTGTCTTCTTTTGCATTCTTTTTTTTTTAAATCATATATTCTTCCTTATGGACACTTCACTAACTAAGCAAATCAATTTGAAGGCTAAACGGTTTTTTTCTTTCATTATCACTTGTTAATATGAAAAAAGTTACAAGTGCATTTTGGTCACCTTTTCTTTCCTTTTTTATCCCGAAACCCCTCTAGACAATGTAATTTATGGTTATTGATAAAGTGCCTCACAATCTATTTGGTCAACTGCCTTCAAGAGCTTAATGACTTGAAATGGCATATCCATGATATTATGATCATGTTATATTTACCTTTCTCGTATTTTTATCTATATTGGTCATATTTTGAGTTCATTCACTTTTAGAGGTTTATTAATCATCATTGCATAGGATTTTTTTGTGGAAAGAGGGTCATCTACCTTGGTTATAGTAATTCAACCTCTACCATGTGGTAAAGTTTGACTCATCTTAAAGTATAAACTATCTTATTAGGATTTTAATTATTGTCTCATAGTATATATACTCTTTGATGCCCACTAAATAAAAATAGAAGATGAGCATATTTCTCTTATATAGAGTTTCTCGGAGGTATCCAAGAGTTTAATTAAATTTAAGTGATCCATTCCTTTTGAGAGACTTATGAGCTAGATTCTCTTAGTTTTAATTTTTAATTTAAAAAATAATAATATAATTTTTGTGAGTATTTTATATGAGTGATGTTTAGATTTATTAAACTTATCTCATTATACATCTTTTCTTGTCTTTTTCTAATGGATTCTCCTTTACAAAAAAGTATTCTCATATTATCTCTTTTTTCTTTCAACACTCATGCTTGTAGAACTCTATAAAGCACCGACCTAAAAAGAACTATTAAACAAATATAACATCTCTTGTGGGCTAAGAAGAGCAATAAATTTGTTATAAAGTTCATTATATTGATCAACTAGGTCTTCTTGATGATAGAAAGAAATGATTATTTTAGGTATATAGTGTCACTCCACCATGCCACCGAGAATCTTGATAGCTCCCGAAGAAAACTGTATAATAATTAGAATAGGCATGACACCAAAGTCTATTGGATCCTTAAGGAGAAACTAACAAAAGCACTTGGAGGAAGGAACCTTAAGTTTTTCATAATGAGATTAATGCCTCTTATACATGATAATTAAGATTCAAGCTAATCATTGCAACATGAGGGGTTGCAATCAATACCATCTACAAACAAACATTCAAATAATGGTCTATATATCATTGACTATGTTGATGATAATACTAATTATATTATTTGGGGAATATCTTTCATATGAATACTTAAAAAAATAATGTATTGGCTCAAATAATTAATAGATATTTAAATTTAAAATAAATATTTTTATAAATAAAACTTAATAAAGAATTATACACAATCTCAAGAGATAGAGATAAAATTCTATTATAGAGTCAAATACCAAAAAAAAAAAAAGCTTACAAATTTTGAAAATTAGGTTAGTGTTCCCAATGATTTTCTCTTATCTAATATGCTAAAATTGAATAATATTCATTTAGTTTTGAGGTTTAAGTTCTCCATGAGGGCAAACGCTTATGATTAATTAGATAAGAAGATAATCATATCTTAAGAAACTGTCAATTACAATTTTGCTAATATTTTTATTTCAATTGGGATTTTAAGGATTTTATTTTGAATTTTAATTGGGGTTTGTCCGCCTGAGGAAATATCAATAAAATAAAAAATAGGAGCATCAAATATTTTAAATACTTAGAAATGAATGAAAAAAAAAATTATCACAAAGTGAAGAGGGGAAGAAACAAAAAATATTAATTGAGCTCATGAATCAATCATCTTTTTGTACTGTATAGATGTATGTTCCATAACAATGTTATGCAAAATAAATTATTTAGATAAAATGAATGTGATAATATCTTGAGATTTGTATTAAAGTTATGGTATTTATATTTGAAATTAAAATAATCATAACAAAATCTCAAAATTTATCAATTTTATTAAATCTATTAAACTAATATTTATATTTTAAAATTAGTTTCTTATATTTATAACTTCGATGCTATCAAAATCAGAAATATAATCGTAATGGACCCAACTCATACATCAGGGGACCAATTCAAGGAAACCCATCAGACATGTGGACCTCCAACTTGGCTCAAAGACTTTCATGTGACAAAGGATTAGCATAGGTGCTTGTTTGGTGGGTGGAAGAATAAGTGAAAATGTCACTTATTAGTTTGCTATTTTTTTGTAAGAGTCTCTTTGTAATTGGTAGGTGGTGGGAAAGTGAGTGTGGTGTTGGTTAGCTTCAATTTAGGGGTGTCAATTTTTGACACGACACGAAACACGACCCGAATCCGACCCGAAAAAATCCGGGTTCGGGTCAACCCAAACCTGAAACGGGTTGGGTTCGGGTTCATGAAATCAACCCGTTTTAAAAATCGGGTCGTGTTCGGGTTGACCCGCCAACCCGAAATTGACCCGAAAGTGACACGAAAGTGACACGAAAAATCATTTTTGACCCAAAAACCCGAGATTGACCCGTTTTTGACCCGATTTTGACCCGAAAACCCGAGATTGACCCGATTTTTGACCCGAAAACCCGAGATTGACCCGATTTTTGACCCGAAAATTAGTTATTTTGGGTCAATCCCGGGTCATTCGTGTCGGGTCGGGTTGACCCGGACCCGAATCGGGTCGGGTTCGGGTCCAGAAACCTGACCCGTTTTTAAAAACGGGTCGGGTTCGGGTTGACCCGAACAGTGCCGGGTCAGTTCCGGGTTCGACCCGAACCCGACCCGTTGACCCGAATTGACACCCCTACTTCAATTGATTCTATTAAGGTTAGAAAGTGAGAGGAGACGGGGTGGGGGTTAGGGGCTTCATCTTCTTTCTCTATCCAATTTTCGTGGAGTTTCAAGTTTTCTTAAATTTGTCAGATTATCTCATTATTTTCTTGTTTAGTAATTGTTTTAATGCTTGAGTCTTAACAAACTTTGAATGCCTTATCATAATATTATTCATTAAATATCTGCAAGAAATTATATTTCTATTCCAGAGAACTTGATTAGCTAATTTTGAACCCACAATATTATTTTTAGTGAATTGTTAACACAACCAAGAGATTTAACTAAAATTGAGATCAAATGGGTGAAAAATATAATTATTCTCTTATTCTAATAAGTAAGTGAGGTCAATCAAAATATTTTTATTGCAAGATTTCAACAAAAAAAGTAAGAAAATGATGTGATGTTTAAAAAAAATTATTTAGTCCCTAATTTAGCATTCTAAAGTAAGAGCATCTTAGTTTTTTTTTTTTTTTTTGGACATAAATCATATTACATTTTCTTGGTAGGTATGTATTCTCATCCTATACATCAATATGATACAAAATGTGAAGATGCCTCCAAAATACAATATATTGTAAGAACATGAACAAGGACATGAGGAAGCTAAAAAGTAGGTATATATTCTCATCCTATAAATCAATATGATATAAAATGTTTTAATAAAATGCTTGGTATCCTTGTAAATTGCTAACATAACTTCTAATAGAGGAAACTAAAATTAAAATAATCAAAAGGCATTGTACCCAAAAAATCATAAAAAAAAAAAACTTTAGAGCAAGGGAAGATGGGGTAAATAATAAGGAAGAATAAAATCAAATATGATATAATACCTCCATAGAAAGATAAATATAAGAAATAATGATATAGCACATAAAATGGTTCAAATAAACCAGCCTACAATACTAATTATAAGCAAAAAAGGATAGGGTCTATGTAACTATCCAAATCAATATGCCAGTATTATGGTTAACAATTATACTATTAAAAATATATGGGATAAGCTAGTATAAATTAGAGAAAAATCATGATCATTAGAACATACTATGGCACTAAAGGATGCTTCAGGAGAAAGATGAATTAGTCTAAAGGTACGACTACCAAAAAGTTCCACTAAAAACTTCTTATGTACCCAAGAACTTAAAATTGGTGAACGAAGAAATATTTACGTACAAGAGGATAACTGAGATATTATTCATTGATATAATAAAAATCTTTCCAAAATATAAAGATGAAGAGGAGCAAGTCCTCCAAATAGAAAAGTAGTTACATTTTGCCAACTTGACTAAATATACTTAGCTAATGAAAATTAGTTAACTAAGAGACATATATGTTTGAAAAGAAGAAATCTCATTTTAAATTATAAACTTCGCTAATGAAAGATATAGATTGAACTTATATTAGACAATTTACATTAGCGATCAAAAAAATTAGGAGTACAAGTAGAGACCCAAGAGACCATTAATATTTTTATAATTTAGAATAATATTTCTTTATAATTTTAGTGCAAGTCTTCAAAATGATGAGATTTTGAGACTTGAGCAATAACATTTCAAAATATAAAACTTTGTAGGGTGAAGCCACTCGAAGAGGGGAGGAGGTTGAATTGAGTGTCTAATATGCACTTTAAACTTCTTATCAAATTTACCAACTTAAAATTCACATAATTATGCAGATTAAAGCAAAATAAAGTTAAAAATGGGAAATAAGTATGCATAAGCAATAATACAACATATAATAATACTTATGTGTATAATATGAAGTCAAGCAAGTGATGAGTTGTGTGACTATTAAGGTTTTGTTTGGGACAACTTTCTTATTGCTTCTTAAAGCTGCTTTCTAGTACAAAAATTAAAAATTTTATACTAGAAAGCAGTTTTAAGAAGCAGTAAGAAAGCCGTCCCAAATGAAACCTAAGTCTAATATAAAATAAGGAACTCAAATTCACAAGCTAGATTATAATTCACAAAATCAAAGTTATCAAATATAGATTCACCTAAATGATTTGGTGATGGTAAATATTATTAAATGTAAGAGCATGATTTAAATTTCACTATACAAGTATAGCTCAAGTGTATTGTATATCTATCCATTACTCAAATGATTTTTATGATCCCATTTTCTCACAAAGAAGCCTCCTTACATAATAGAGCAAAGAAGCACTACACTAACATACTCTATTTTCGGGCGAATATAACCCCAACACTTAATCCTATACATGTTTAGGCAGCCCCTTTTTCTTAAAGTTTTTGTCTAACCAAAAATTTCTCAAACTTTGGATGTGATTGAAAAAGTCATATTTCACTGAGCTAACAATCTCTCACACTTCATAAGATTGATGTGTGCAATTAAAGCTTTCCCACAAACTAAGTATAAATGGTAAACAATGACAATTTATACATTATTCTAAAGATTAAATAACGAAATGATATTTTAAATGGATTTAAGCCTCAATGAAAGTATGTGAAATGAATGCTTTAATTTTTTTTTTTTTATTCAAATTTCCTTAACTTGCTTTCAAATGAAAAAAGCAGGAACAATTTTGTTTTAAAATGCATTTAAAATTATGCTATGAAATGGTTTGGATTGTATACAAATAATTAATATTAGTTTACTAATAAGTGGGTGAAATGCAAGTTAAAGCTTTTGAAAAATGAAATCTGAGATTTCAGAATTTATATATGATACGTCATCTAAATTGTTTTGATCGAGCACATATCTCGAGACATATTCAAGCTTAAAATTTTCAAAATTAAATTCAGGATCATTTGAATTTCAATTTCAGCAAACTTATAGTCAAATTGAACGTCTCAAATTGATGAAAATCGGTCCAACCCGAGCCCAAATTGGTCCAAATCGGGGGCCTGAACCACATTTGGAAGGATTAAAGCATTATTTGGATGACAAAATGATATCCAAATATGGCAAGCTTATAGTCAAATCAAGCGGTTCGGCGAGACAAATCTAATGAGCTTAAGATCGCTGAATTTCGACATAGTTAAGGCACTTAAACAGTTGAAAAACTTTCTATTATCGGGGAGACAATACGAGCCATCCGATGGAGCAGTCCGAACTTGCCCCAGATCTTCTCTATATTTATGGGGTGTGTCACTCATAAAAATATATAAATAGACCCACACTCTCTACTTGAAGGTGACTGTTTCCTAGAGATTGGAGAGTGCTCTGACGCTTTAAGAGCTTCTGCACCATCGCCGGCAAACCCACATCGACTGTCGTCGAACTACTGCCTGGCCGCCGACTGTCGCAGGAATTCCACTCGGTCGTCGACCATCGTAGGGCTTCAACCCGACCTTCATTGGACAACCATTCAGCCACCGATCACCGTCGAATTTAAACATGACCGTCGTCGGACCACTGCCTGGCTGGTGACTATCGCCAGACTTCCACTCGGCCACCGATTGTTGTTGGACTTCAGCATGACCTTTGTCGGACCACCGCCCAACCGCCAATCGCATTTAAACTTTCACCCGCTGTCGACTGCCACCGGACCTCAGCCTAACCATCGTCGGACCACCGCCTAGCGGTCGACTGCCGCCGGACTACCAGCCGGCCACCGACAGTTGTCAGACTTTAGCCCGACTTTCATTGAACCACCGATGGACCACCACACGGCAGTCGACCGCCGCTAGACTTCTGCCCGACCACCGATCGCCGCCGGATTTCAGCCTAACCGTCGTCAGACCACCGCCCAACCATCGACTGCCACCGGACTTCCACCTGACTGCCGACTATCGCCGGACTTTAGCCCGACCTTCATTGGATTGCCAGACTTCCACCCAACCGTCGGCCGCCACCAGATTTTAGCCCGACTGTCATCGAACCACCTCCCAGCCATTGACTGCTATCGGACTTCCACCCGGTCAGCAAATGTCGCCGGACTTTAGCCCGACCTTTGTTGAAACACCACCCGGCCGCCAACCGCGATTGAACTTCCACCCGATCCCAGACTGCTGCTGGATTTCAGCCCGACAGTCGTAGGACCACCACCCAGCGGTTTATCATTGTCGAACTTCAACTTGACCTTTGTCGAACCATCACCCAATCGTTGACGGCCACCGGACTTCCACCCAGTCGCCGACCATCGCCGAACTTCCACTAGGCCGCTGACTACCGCTGGGCTTCCATCCAGCTATCGACCACCACCGAATTTCAACCCAACCTTTGTCGAATCACCGCCGGATCGTCGACCAACTCCGAACTTCCACCCAACATCCGAGCTTCGCCAAACTTCTGCCTGACCTTCGTCGAATCATTCCCCATCAGCTGAACTTGTGCTTGGACATCGTCGGACTTCCATCCGATCCTCGCCAGATCTTTGCTTAACTTTCCAAACTACTGTAATTTAATCACCTCTAAGTCAAGGGACGGGTCAATCTTTGAAATTCACTCAAATTTAATTAAATCTTTTCACCTGGGCGAGGCCCCGTGGTTTTTCACTCTTCGGACTTTCCACATAAAGAAATATGGTGTTTTACTTCTCTCTCTGTTTGTGTGCTGGATATACGTACGTCGCTAAGATTAAACGTTTATTCACTCTACCTCCGCGAATATTCCATGACGCAACAATATATAGTATAAAAGTTTAAGACTTCATTTTGGATAGTTTTCTTACTGCCTTGCTTTTTAGATCAAAAACATATTTTTTGTTTGACCATCGTAAATTTTTGCACTAAAGAGCTGCTTTCTACATCAATTCCTCCATAGCAATTTTACAACCAATTTTATAAAAAATGGTAACCGTTCCAAACCAATGCTAAATGATTTAACAGGTTAAACTATGGTTTAGATCATTTTTTAGAAATGAAGAATCAAAATCCGCTTTTATGTTTTGTGTATGAAATTTAAGAACTATAAGATTTTAGGCTGTGAGTATCAGGTTGTTTTGGAGAACACTATGAGATAAAAGCTTGTTCACTCAAGAGTTGAGAAATATATTCAAATAAATCTAATCTTAGATTCCATTGATAGCTTGAGAGGACATAGTACTAATTTGATTGATTCCAATGAAATGTAGAAATCATACATTGAAAATCAGACTTTTCTCCCTAACTTGCCAATGAATGAAGAAATACCGTGAATAGCAGGCCTTGGAAAAAGTTCTTGTAAACTTTTCAAAATCAGATTTTGCTTTGCCGTAGTGAAAGTGCAATGAATGATTAGCTCGTTCGTCCCCAGGGATTTTGCAAAGAGAAAGATGATTTAGTATTGGTGAAGTGATTGCAGGGCTGAGAAGTTTTTGAATTTTTAAAACCTTTTGATTCATATTTGGGAAACCATATAGCCGTTAGAAAAGTTCAGGGAATGATTTAAATACTTAAGAAATGTTTGAAATCCTGAAATGAGCCGTTTAAGACAGCTAGTCAGCAATTTTCAGAGTTGGGTCCCGCAGAATGTGTTGACAGGTCGGGGTGCTTAATGGGTTATCGGGTTGAGGAGAAAATAAGTTACGCAAATTTTCATAACTAGTTATAGTTTTATTAAAATGGGCTCAACATTTTTTTCAATCAGCATAATTTCACTAAGGTTTCGTTTGGGGATAGCTTTCTTACTGCTGTGATCTAAAGTAACCTTTAAGTACAAAAATTTTATACTTGTTGCGTCCTCGAGTATTCGCGGCGGTAGAGAAATATAAAGTTTAACGTCTTAGCGATGTACGAAAATTCGGCACACAATTAGATAAAAAGAGAGGGTGCATCATCCATTAAAGACAACAAGATTTTTACGTGGAAAACCCCTGAAAAGGGAGAAAAACCATGGGGTCTAGCCCAGTATGAATAAATCCACTAGTATTGTAGTTGATTACAAAGGAGGTCCTTCCTCAGGGGAAGGCCTTAGCTTGATGTACATCTTATAGAGTACATTACATGATGAGAATACAAAGCATCATTGTTTGTGTTTGTTTGATCTAAAGGACTGTAGTCGGTGTGCGACGTAAGTCGGAAGGACCGTAGTCGGCGGGCGACGGAGGTAGGAAGGACCGTAGTCGGCGGGCAACATAAGTCTGAAGGACCGTAGTCGGCGGGCGACGGAGGACCGTAGTCGGCGAGTGACGGAGGTCAGAAGAACTGTAGTCGGCGGACGACGTAAGTGTAGTCGGCGGGCGACGGAGGTCAGAAGGACTGTAGTCAGTGGGCGACGTAAGTCTGAAGGACCGTAGTCGGCGGGCGACGGAGGTCGAAAGACTGTAGTCGGTGGGTGACGTAAATCTGAAGGACCGTAGTCGGGGAGCGACAAAAGTCGGAAGAACCGTTGTCTGACGACGGAGGTCAGAAAGACGGCGTCTAGTAGAAGACCATCAATGGACATAAATCCAACATCAGGTAGATGTCTGGTGAAAGTCCGACAACTGGCAGAAGTCCAGCGTTAGATAGAAATTTGGAGACGAGCGGAGGTCCGGCGTCGGGTAGAAGTCTGACGCCAGTTGGAGGCCGAGGAGAATTCTGACTTTAGATGGTATTCAGGCAGAACTCCGGCGTCACTTGGAGGTCAGATCGAATTCCAGCGTCACTTGGAGGTCGGACAGAATTTCAGCGTCACTTGGACATAATTCCGGCGGCGGTGGTCGAGGAGGAGTTCTTCCCTCCTATCCTTCTTCTCTTCTCCTTCTTCTCTTGCTTCAGCCCCCCTCTCAAGAGAAATGAGGGGTCTATTTAAAGATTTCTGGAGTGGCATGACCTGTAAATAGGTGAGAGATCAGGGGCGAATCGGGAGTGGTTTGAATGGACAGCCGATATTGAACCCCTTGATCATGGACCGTTCATCAGACATTTGAAGGTCTTAATGATGTTGGAATTTGGAAATCTTGGGCTCGTTGGATTTGTCTCGTCGAGCCGCTCGATTCGACTATAAGCACTTTATGTTTGAAAACCGTTTGTTAACCCAAATTGTGGTTTAAACTTCCAACAGCGCTTTGGGTCCTTGATTTGGACTCATTTGGGCTAGGATTGAGTCAAATTTGGTGTCGTTGGTTTCGTATTTCAGAGACGCTTAGTTTGACTGTAAGTTTGCTTAAATCGGAGTTCAGATGATCCCAGATTTAATTTTTGAAGCTTCAAGCTTGATTTTGCCTTGAGATTCGTGCTCGATCAAGATAATTTTTGCATGATATATCAATACTACATAATTGTTTTGAAAAAAGCAGCAAAAAATTGTCACAACTAAAAAATAAGTTATCATTAAAAAAATTAATTTTCAGCTTTATGAGCTGGCTGAGAAGAGATTCTTACTATGGTTTTAAGCTAACTATAACACAGCTCATCTTGGTCTGTTGGTTGAGAGCTTATGCTTCCAACTAAGAGATCTTATGTTCGAGTCTTTGTGTATGCGTTGTGTGTGTGAGTTTATCTTAAATGGCCTAAATGTCCAAAAAAAAAAAAAAGCTAACTATAGAACCTACTATGAGGTTGAAGAGCAGGATAAAGACTGACTAGCTAGTTAATGGTAAAAAATTTTCAACAAATTCTTATAGAAACATCCATCATGCACGTATTGTTGAAACTAGACACTACTAGTTGTTTAGTCTCACATCACTTAGAAGCTTTATGTTGTATTGTTTATATACATTTTCTTGTATTCACGAGTTAAAAGCTCACATGGGGTGATGGCATCATGTGGGTATGGCTAACTAGCATTTAATATATAATATTGTAAATATTTTTGGAATTATATTATTAATTAAAATCTATCATATTTAAATTAATTTAATATTTAAATATACAAATTTTAAAACTCTAAAAAATGCCAAAATTTTCCGAAGTCCAAAATTTTATTAAAACTTTGTAAAAGATTATTTCATTTCCCCCCTCCATTTAAGTATAAGGTTTCGTTTGGGATGACTTTTTAATTATTTCTTAAAACAAAGTTTTAGTACATAAATTAAATTTTTTGTATTAAATTTGTTTTAAAAAATAAAAAAAAATTGTCCCAAACAAAGCCTAAATACACCCAATAGAAGAAGAGGATAAGATTCACAATAAAGCCTGTAATCCCTGCAACAGGGCTCCGATCTTCTCTAAAACAAGAATGACTATCTCACTATCTCTATTTGGATGTGTTGAAGCTGAGGTTCCAAGGTTTTAGATTCCTATAGGCCAAGTTCCAGTTCTCCTTTAAAAAGAGGATTACTGAAGTTATAAGGGTCAGGTCTTTTCCTTAATTTGTAGAACATGTAATTATAAAGCTAAAAATAATTATTTAGGCTAGGTTTGGGACGTCTTTCTTCCTGTTTCTTAAAACGATTTTCTAGTACAAAAATTAAAATTTAGGACTGCAGGAAAAGTGATGAATGGTGGAGACCATCACAAATGTATGTCATGTAACAATTGTATGTTAGAGGTTTGGTGACTAAATTCAACCAAAGAAATTCATGTGATAAGGTGTGTGACACTATGACTTTTAGATTCAGAGTTCTGTTCAAATCGGTCTAATCAGATTAGAAGTCAGGTAACATGTTATATTTTTGCATTTGAACTCTTTTGCTCATGTACGATAGTGTTCCATGCGCATGTGAAGGTTTGTATGTGTTCTATAGTAGAGTTCAGGGATTTAAATGCTGTGTTTTTGGCTATTTGGTGTTGAAGTCTTAAAAAATGAGCATTTAATTCAACGCTTTGGCGTGCAGCGTGGAAGGCGGTGTTGTAAATTCCATAGGGAGCATTGTGGCTAATGCCGTGGGGTGCCGCGGTGCTATAGTAATTTTTAATATTAAAAATATTCCAATTCACTATTCAAACCCCAATTGAATATTTTGGTGGCCAGCCTAGTGAGTGATAGAGAGGGATTTTATAGAGAGAAAGTTTGATTGAGCTGTTTCATGCCATTTTTAGTCCTCAGCCCAATTCTAAAAGTTGCTCCGATAGAGGTAGGTTACATTTTGTCTATCTAAAATTTCAATATTTTGGTATTTTTTGGATTTTCCAATTGATTTTTGGTTTTACAATTATGCAATTTTATTGGATTTTGATAACTTTTGTCCATGTAAATTTTGATATGTTATCTGTAGGACTATTCTGATTGTTTTGAGTATTTATTTTAAATTTTCTGTCGGTTGAATTTGAAAAATAATATTTTTTATCAATTTAGAAATTTATTTTAACTCTAAAAATAATTTTTTTGTTCAGTTAAAACTTCAGAATGTTGTTATACACAATATGTGATAATTTAGTTATTTTCTAAAAAACCCCTATTGAGCAAGATTTTTTGTTGCCTTGCGTTAATGCATATATATATATATCAGGCACGAATCTCGATGCAAATTAAGTTGGAAACTTCCAAAATTAAAATTGGGACCATCCAAACTCCGATTTCAACAAAATTATTGTCGAACTGAGCGTCTTGAGAATACAAACGCAATGACACCAAATCCAACCCAATCCAAGCCCAAACAGGTCCAAATCAAGGGTTAAAATCTTTGTTGAAAGGTTCGAACCACAATTTGGATTGCTAAATAGTTTTCAAACATAACGTGCTTATAGTCGAATCGAGCAGCTCGACGAGAAAAATCCAACAAGCCCAAGATCACTGAAATCTAACATCACTAAGACATTCAAATGCTCATCAAACGATTCATGATCAAGGGATTCAGCATCGGCCGTCCATCCAACCACTCCCCATTTACCCTTGATCTCTTACTTATTTAAAGCCATGTCACTCCAAAAATCTTTAAATAGACCCCTCATTTCTCTTGAAAAGTGACCAAAACAAGAGGAGAAGAAAAGAAGAGAAGGGAGAGAAGGAAGAAGCTCCACCTCGACCACCGCCTGAGTTTCGTCAGACCACCACTCGAGGCCCTCACTCTCGCCAGACCACCACTTGAGGTCCTCACCTTCACCGAACCACCACTTGAGGTCCTCACCTTCACCGGACCACCACTTAAGGCCCTCACCTTCGCTGGACCACCACTCGAGACCCTCACTCTCGCTGGACCACCACTCGAGGCCCTCACCTTCGCCGGACTACCACTAGAGGCCCTCACCTTTCTCGGACCACCACTCAAGGCCCTCACTCTCGCCAGACCACCACTCGAGGCCCCTCTAGTAGGACCACCACTTGAGACCCTCACCTTTGCCGGACCACCACTCGAGGCCCTCACCTGCGTCAGACCACCATTCGAGGCCCTCATCTTCGCCGAAACACCACTCGAGGCCCTCATCTTCGCCAGACCACCACTGGAGGCCCTCACTTTTGCTGGACCACCACTGGAGGCCCTCACCTTATCTGAACCACTACTCGAGGCCCTCACCTTCGTCGGACTACTACATGAGGCCCTCACCCTCGCAGACCACCACTTGAGGCCCTCACATTCGCTAGACCACCACCTAAGGTCCTAAACTCCGCCAGACCATCACTTGAGGCCCTAAACTCGCCTAGACCATCAACTGATACCAGAATTCTGCCAAGTCACTGCCAGACTACTAACTGACGCCCTAACTTCCAAGTGATACCATATTTAACACTAGATTTCAACCATATGGTTGATATTTGTAATCTGATCGCTCTCAAAGACAAGTCAGCCCACTATACTCAACTCAAATTCTAGTGAATTCCTTTCAACTGGGCTAGGCCCTGTGGTTTTTCCCCTTTCTAGGGTTTTCCAAGTAAAAAAATCTTGTGCTCTCTGTGTGTGAGTTGGATATCCGTACAACGATAAGACGCAGAATTACAAATCTATCGCCGCATATATTCTAGCCTGCAACATATATAAAATAGTGTTTATGCATTTTGGAAAATTTTAAATTGGGTCACTTTATTTAATATAATACATTTAAATATGCAAATATCGAATGAAATATGAAAATCTGTTCGCATAGAGAAAAAATTCTGTTAACTATTAAATATGAAAATTGGCAGCGAGAAGGAAATATGGATAACAAGAATTTTCTATTCCCCGTCGATTAGAACAAACTAGCTTACAATGTATAAAATACTAACTCGCCTCCCTATGGATGCAGTAGAGATTGATAGAGAGAGAGAATAAACCATGATGATATGGTCAAGAGATGAGTAACTCTTCTTAGATACAATAGGTAGGGGTAATAATAGTCGAACAATGATAAAGTGATGATAAGTAGTAGATGATGGTTGAGAAATTATAGTCAAGTGATGATAATTAACTGATGACAATTAGGAGAAGACGATCAAACAAAAATAATTGGCTTAAGATGATCAGATGATGATGCTTAAAAAGTTATGAGAGGCTTCGGAATTCCTTAGATATCTAAACTCTCTTAAACTTCATATCCCTCTCAAGTGAAAAACGCAGTCTATTTATAATTTATTGGAGTGGCATATTTAACAAAAATGCTCAAACACTCTATTGGACGATTTCTATTGATTTCTTTGATCATAGGCCATCTTTGAACATTTCAGTGCTTGAATGACATTGAAATTAAATGGTATTGATATCGTTAGATTCCTCCTCAAGTCAAGATACTAGTTTTGATTGTAAGCATGAAGATTCAAAGATCGTTCGATCCCTTGACGTGTCAAGAAGTTTATAATTGTACTTTAAGTACTTATTTGGATGCGGATCAAAACAATTTTGCTGTCACAAACCCATCTCTTTGAAATAATTATTACGACAATTAACTTCTTGTAATCAGAGTTTGAATGATCCTAAAATTAATTTTGAAAAAAATAAATAGACCTGATGAATTTTCTTATGATATATCAATATTAATGCCTTTGCACATCAAATTTGTCACAAAAGAACTCCTAATTCTTGTTGAGATTAATTTTTCCTAAAAAATATAATTTGCTGAAATGATATTATCAACAAGGTGTGATGAGTAAAGCTAGGCTACTTTGATGGATAATGAAAGATAAAATAGATTTCAATATTTTTTATAGTAATTTCTTAAATTTATTACAGAGACATCTTAATGAAGACAAAAATTATTATTGAATAGAGATAATTAAAAATAATAATAATATTAGCCGAGTCACTACCAGCAACTCTTAGTTTTTTTTTAATTTAAGCAAATTTAATTGCAAATCTCACATGTTTATGCAAAATTTCAATTTCATGACGTCTCAATTGGAAGTTTGACTTTCGACTAATAAACTAAAGTTTCGTTTGGGACGGCTTTTTTACTGCTTCTTAAAGTAGGATTTTAATACAAAAATTTTTTTT
Source organism: Dendrobium catenatum (assembly GCF_001605985.2). Lineage (NCBI taxonomy): Eukaryota > Viridiplantae > Streptophyta > Magnoliopsida > Asparagales > Orchidaceae > Dendrobium > Dendrobium catenatum. The sequence goes on from NW_021318711.1 coordinate 1,043,835, forward strand.
TTTGTACTAAAAACTGTATTAAGAAGCAGCAAGAAAGCCTTCCAAAACGAAACCTAAGAAGAGTTTCATCTCTAAAAAATGTTCAACTAAGGGGATATTTGGTTTGTTGAGCAATGAATACAAAGTAAATTATAATATAATATAAATAGAATATAATGTATTAGAAATATTTTGAGTTGTTTGGATGACTATAGATGATTACTTTTTTGTGTGGCTTGAACTAAAGTTAATGTAGCGTAAAGCTCAACAAATGGTATTTGTCAGTGGCAGAGGACAATAACCTGTGATAGTAATGCACAGACGGGAGCAGTAATAACAGTCTTCTTGTCAGGCTAAGTAAGCTTAGTGATGCCATTCTTTCAATCTCTCCTCTTTTCAGCCTTTTGAGCACGCTTCACTGAAGCAAATTACACCATTTAAGTGCCAAGAACTACTCTATTGGTTTCTTTGTTCCTCTGTTGAAGCTCTGGATTCGACCAATTTTCGGAGTATATGGACTAGGGTTTGTCTCTGTGATCTATCTTCTTTTGCCTTCTTGCCATTGCTTGAGACCTTAAACCCTCAATTTTTACCCTTTTTTGTAGTTTGGAATATGCGGTACTGAAACGGTGGGTTTTCTTGCAGTGGACTGGAGGAAGAAGCTTTTTGGTATTTTCTTGTCTACATAAGAGTACTTTTTCTCCGGATCTGGTTGGTGTGTAGGTCAAGGTTGGTGTTATGAGATGGCAACTGATGTGGATCGAAGCTGCTACGGTTGGTCACGCGAGGATTTGGATGACCAGGACGACTCTAGGGTATGCCGGTTTTTTTTTGGTTGGATGGACTGTCGGTTTTCATTTTCATTTTTATTTTTGAAGAGTTGTTCTTTTTTCCCCCTTTGCTTGGTTTAGGTAAATATTATCTGGTATTCCTGAGTTTGGTACTGTTCTTGGTTATAACTATAATTGCTGTTGCTTATCTGAGATCTCGTGCTTGAGTCTATGGAAAGTAGATGCTAGGGCTTTGGGCCGAGTCATATATTAATAATTTCAAAGCGGATTATTAAATGCTAAGCTATTTAGCAATTTAATAATTACAGCTAAAACTATCTTTTGGACGGATATAACAAAAGACCATTATGGTCTCTTGATCATATGAGTAGATTCATCTATATTGTGCAAGTTAATTCGTCAAGATAAAAGGTAGTAGTGATGGATTTAAATCTAAGTCAACCACCATGCAAATGAGTCTCATCCAAAAAGAGAAATGGAACATGCTACCAACCACACCCAAGAGCACATAATCTTTCTCTACTTTTGGTTAGTTTTTCTCCTTAGTCCTATTTACTAGGTGGGACCCTGATCCTCAGAGTATGTTAGTATCATTTCTGCCTACTTAAAAGCTTTTGATGCTACATCTATCTTTGATAAGTTCTACCATATAGACAAGGGGCCAAGTCAATGTTAATTTCCGTTGAATCGATCGGTCAAGATGCTTAAAATATAATTCATAGTAAATGATCAATTATACTCTTGCATGATATTCGACGGCTTCTATTGTTATTGCTCTTGCTTGTCACTAGCCACCTTAAAAGTTGGGATTGGAATTGATTTTGCATTTGACACTTTTGAGCCTTTTTTTTCCCTTTACTAATATGATTAAGGAATAAAGATTGAGTTTACTCCTAGATTATTCACATGGTCTTTTAACCATCGAGTTTTCTAGGGTTTATTAACCTAGTTTTGAGAGGATTAATCCAAAACTCTAGATCTTGTTAATTTTGTAGCAATAAGAAAGATTGAAGTTGATGAAGTTAAGCTATAGATAGTTGGTTGGCCATTTTTCTTTCACATCCTTGTTGGCACTATGTGTGTCTAGAATTTTAGATGCTCTGATAGAGGGAGTGTTTATGGAAGTTCTTTCATATGTTACCTTAAGAAGTGCCAATTTTAGTGGAGAAAATACTAGTTTAATGGATTTCATTTGAGCTTAGAACTTGAATCTCCATAAATGGGTGTCAAACTGTCCAGTCTTTATGTGGAAATTCCAAAAGATCTTTGGAATGTTATACCATAGCTAAGTTTTGGGTCATTTTCTTTCATCATGCTAAGATCTCTAGGTAATTGAGGGCTTGAACACATAGATGAGGTGGGCCCTAGAGTGAAAGCCCATTCTCTTGAGCTCTGAAACTCCTCGACTTTGGTCAAGCAAAAGATGTTCAATCTTTTTCAAGTATAGTGCAAGAGAAACTTGATCGGCCACCTTAAATTTGACATTTATCACACTTGGTAGGATAGCCCTCTTTTCTTTCCCAGCATGCAATTAGATAGGATCTCATCTATGGTTTTTTTATATGAACTCTAAATCCAAGATGTACACACTTTTGAAAGATGAAAACTCATCACTCACTTTTGATAGAGGGGAAAGAAATGACCAATTGAAGGCCCAAAGGCTAGAATATGGTAGGCTCTTTACACCCCATGATCAATCTCAAGATTCAAGGGTTGGTTCAACTCAATGATCTTTGATTTCAACCCTTACTTCCACTCTTGTGAACAAAGCATTTGTCATTCCCAAGAATATTATGATCAAGGAAGCTTGACGATCTTGGGCTCGTTGGATTCGTCTCGTCGAGCCGCTTGATTCAACTATAAGCGTGTCACGTTTGGAAACCGTTTGGTAATCCAAATTGTAGTTTGAACCTTCCAAAAGTGCTTCGAGTCTTTGAATTTTGGACCCAGTTGAGCTTGGATTGAGTCTAATTTGGTGTTGTTGGGTTTGTATTTTGAGACTATCAATTCAACTATAAGTTTGCTGAAATCAGAGTTCCGATGATCCCAATTTTAATTTCGGAAGTTTCCAACTTGATTTTGCCTCAAGATTCGTGCATGATCAGAATGATTTTTTTTTACGTATCAATAAGAAAAGAAGCTTAATAGCCTTTTACTCCCATTCTCTGTAGATAGAATAGAAGTCCCATTTATTACTTGTAGGAGATTGAATTATGTAGAATGTAATAATTTTCAGAAGTTTTTATAGCCAAACTCAAATCTAATGGTTCTTTGAAGTTGCTTTTTTTAGAAATACTGTTGATATTTTGTTATTATGCCAAGTAGTTTCTAAGAATAAATTTGAATAATGGATACACAAGATACAGACAAGATAAGACATTAGGAATGTGGAATGACAAATCATAATGCAGACTGAAAATTTAGAAACATGATTATCTATAAGTTTGTGTTAGGCAGCCCCTCTTGGGCCGGTTGAACCCATTGAACCGGTCTCTAGTGGACCGGTTTATGTCTACAGGCATTGGCCCAAGGAGCTGGGAGGAAGCCGGGAAGGGAGAGAGAGAGGGCCGGCTAGTCATATGGGGCCCACATGCTAATTAAATATTGCTTTGGAGGAAATATTTGAGTTAGGGGCTGTTTAGGGAATTTGTAATTTTCCTTTTGGCTTTAATTAGTTTCTCTTGGGAGGGTTAGGGTTTCATCTTGAATTTGAATCTAAATTTGGGATTTCCTTGGTGTGCTTGGGCTCTACTCTCTTGGCTAGATATTTGGAGGGTTGTTTCTTCCTCTTGAATTGAAGAAACTTGTATCGTGTGCTGATTTGTCTCTTTCGTTAGCGAAATCCACTGTTTTTCTCTCAATTTCTCTACAGTTTTTCTCAATTTTACTGTGTTATTGCTGTTTTTAAAACAGCAGTTTACTGCTTGGAGATGATTGTGTTCTATCAGTTTGTATGTATGCTCACAAAGTTAAATGCAGTAGTATGAATAAAATTTAATATATTTGATTGTATTTCCAAGCATAAAACCTAGGAATAATTCTACCGAAGTGATGTTGTTAAGAGAAATTGTTTAGTAATGGATAATTAAAGTGAGGAAATCTATATAAGTTTTCTTTGTAAAATTACTTGGTTGGAGTAGTAGAGGTTGTATCTAATTTTATAAAAAATTATTAGACATTGTGCCCAAGTGCCAAGCGGTGTTCAATAAAATCAAAAATTTTTTTGCTAGAAAATAACTTATTATACATCCAATTAGCATGTAGAACACAAATTCGTAGATTTTCTGAGTTTTAAATGTGCTATATCGTTGCTCCGCATGACTTGGTGGCCCTTTGGATGTACCTTTGCTCCATTGTTTAAATATCAGCAACGATTTTTTTATGATGGATTCAAATATTCATATGTTGGGCTTCACTAGGACAGGGCCCTGTCTTTTTTGGTGACTTTGTATTTGTATTCTTTGGCTTATAGTTGTTGTGGCAGAGCAATTTTTGTGTGTTACTTGATTTTGAAATCTCTTATCCTCTTTTGACAGTTTATTTAAGGCAAATTTCTTGTGTTCTGAGCATGACTAGAATATGCTAATTGCCTTGTTCTTCTTTCAGGAAATTTCAATTTCCCAAATGCTTGATCATGGTTCCATATCCTTTGGAAGATTTGCTCTCGAGCCATTATCATGGGAAAAGAGATCAGTGTTTACTCATAACAGGTATCAAGAGGAGCTCGAGAAATGTAAGGCCCCAGGTTTGGTTGCACAAAAGAAGGCGTACTTTGAAGAATACTACAAGAGAATTCGAACTATGAAAACTTTGCAGGAAAACCAACACACTGAGCCTGAATCAAATTGTGGCCACAATAATGGTGTTTCTGAAAAGATCAGAGAAGATGAGAGAGCTGTACCAAGCAAGAGTGATGTGGAGGAAATGCTAAAGACTGTTGCTCCTGGTGTAGAGAAAGCTACAACTGAAGTATCCTTGGATGTTGATGGTGAAACTGCATTAGTGAAACTTGATTCACCTGCAAATCTCTCAAAAGAAAATAAAAATGGTGAAAGCCCTCCAAATTCGAAGCATTGGCAAATCTCGGACATAAATTCATATCATCATGAACCTATCAGAACAAGTATTGCGGATAGTGAGCTGCATGAATTTATAAGAGATGAGAAGAAACTAGAGCCACGGGGAATTATATCAGGAAGCATCTCACAACAGATTGGAGTAGAAAATCAGAGAGTTATAGGAAAGAAGAGTCATGGGGATGAATTAGATTATGTTATTGGTTCTGATAGAGAAAATGCTTCAATTGAAGTACCCTTGAGTATAGATGTTGAAACTGTGTTACTTGAAACTGATCCACCCGTTAATTCTTCTGACGATGAGAAAATGGGTGAAAACTCTCAAAATTCTAAGCAGTTTCAATTATTGGATCAAAATTCATGTAATCATGAACCTATCACAGCAAGCATTGAAGATTGCAAGCAGCAAGACTTCATAAGCCAAGCTAATGAAGTGATTTCAAAGGAAACGGAAAATTTTGTTCCAAATGATTCTTTTTATTCTTCAAGTTCACATAAAGTTTTGAAGGATAAGCTGAACGCAGAAGAAAAAAAGGTTAACCAATCTGTTAAGTGGTTTAAGAGCAATGCATTTTCTTCTGAAATTATGATATGCTCAATTTGTTTCCTTTTTTTTCCAATTGATGTTTGCCAACATAGCTGTTTTAGAATTAGCTCATTTTTTTTTTCTAAACAACTTTTTTAGAAAGTGTCCTTATGAGAACATTTTCTTTGATTTGATTAGATATTTATTGATGTGGAATTGTCACACCACTAAGTGTGTGGATCACCTAGCTAGCTGCAAGTTAATTTTAAACAATCTTGGCTTACAGGTGACTAGCTTAGATTGGTTGAAGCTAATATTCCTGATAATGTTGCATGCTGGCATGAATTTTGGCGTGGCTTATTATTGAGAATTGTTTTGTGCCAACAAATTTTTAAATAGCTTGTCAATAGACGCGTTGCTTTTGATATTTGTACTTGTATTTACCTTGCTTGGGTCATTCTTGATTCTTTTAATGTAGAGTTTTGTTTTTAAATGATCACATCTGCACAGTGACTTGTAAGCTTGCTATGCCTGAATTATCTAGTTCAATTATCTGAACTTAATTTTGCTTTCTTGTCCTTTAAATTAATTTTGCACCTTGGTACCGACCTAACTTTAGGTTCTCCCAGTTATAACTTGTTCTGTTTAGAAGCCAATTGTAAAAGTTGAATAACTTGGAATGTTTATAACATTTTTTGGCAGTTAATGCATCGTTCTTAATTGTTCTTTCCTAATTTAGTCCATTTTGGTTGATGGAACCTACCAAATTTCAATTTATTGTTATACAATGGAAATATAAAATCTGGGAAGATGTTACTAATTTTAACGGACTTCTGAAATTTTACTTAGGAGTAATCTGACTGCAAGATATTAATTGTTAAAATGCAAATGTTATGATAAGTGTTATTTTAAAATGTAAATATCATGACTTAATAAATTGATATTTTTTGGATTAGTTGAGCCCTGTGATAGGAAGTACTTGTATCACACGACTTCCTAGCCAAAATCAGTAAAATTCCAACAGTAAAACTGCTGTCCACAGCGACAAAACAGCAAGAAATAGGAAGAAAATGAGAGAAAACACAAGTAGGGACTTGTATTCCACTAGAAGCAGAGCAAAATAATCAAGATACAATTGTTCTTCGATCCGAGAGGAAGAACATAATCTCCACAATCTCCGGCAATGCCAAGAGCCCAAAACAAAACCTATATCTCAAATTAAATTTCAAAATTCAAGATGAGGAACCAATTTCCCCCCAATCTCCTAATTATACAAATTAATCATAAAGGACAATAATGGACTTCTTAAAACAGCCCCTCATTCAAAATTCTCCCTCCAACAATGCATTTTTGCCCATGCTTGGGCCCACCGAAATCCCGCTCCCCTCTCTGTTCTCCGCCTGGTTTCGCCCGGCTTTGAGCTGCCGGGTGTAGAACCGGACCGGTCTAGCTGGGACCGGTCCATGCGTAACATTACTCCCCTCCCAAAAACTTACCTTGTCCTCAAGGTGAAAGGAGGGGAATTGCTCTTTCACTCTTTCAAATGGCTCCCAAGTCGCGCGTTGAACTCAGGGAGGTCCTTCCATTGAATCAACACTTGTTGCCTTCTTGATCTGATCTTACCCCCATAAGCTCTAGGGGTTCTAACGTCAGTTCCTAATCCTCCGTCATTGTTGCTGGTAATTCGGCGCTAACTGCGTGCTCCCCCAGGGCTCTCCTCAGCTGTGACACATGGAACACCGAATGTATAGTAGCGGAGGGGGGTAACTTCAGACGATACGCTACTGCTCCAACCTTCCCCAAGATCTCATAGGGGCCAAAATATCTCGAGGACAGTTTCTCGTTCCTCCTGCTAGCCACTGATCTCTGTCTGTAGGGTCTTAGCTTCAAAAACACTTTCTCCACCACTTCATATTGTATGTCTCTTCTGTGTGTATCTGCTCGCTTCTTCATTATTTGTTGTGCCCTCTCCAGATGTTTCTTTAACTCTTCCAACACCTTGTCTCTCTCCTCTAAGTACTGTTCGACTAAAGAGACAGATGTGTTTCCCTTCCCATAATGTACTAAGTGTGGGGGGTCTCTTCCATAGAGCACCTTGAACGGAGTCATTTGGGATGTTGAATGGTACGAAGTGTTATACCAGTACTCCTCCCACGACAACCATTTAGCCCATTTCCTGGGTGTTTCAGAGGCAAAACACCTCAAATATGTCTCCAAACTCCGGTTAACCACTTATGTCTGTCCATCTGTCTGTGGGTGGTACGCGGTGCTCCTCTTGAGAATTGTGCACTGCATTCTGAACAGTTCTATCCAAAACTGACTGAGGAACACTTTGTCTCTGTCCGACACAATAGATTCTGGAATTCTGTGTAATCGAACCACTTCCCTAATAAATGTTACCGCCACTGACACTGCGGTGTAAGGGTGTCGCAGGAGGACGAAATGGGCATACTTACTGAGGCGGTCCACCATTACCAAAATGACTGTGAATCCCTCTGAGCGAGGTAGGCCGTCAATGAAGTCCATGGACACTTCCTCCCAAACTTTGTTTTGAAGCTCCAAGGGTTGGAGTAGCCCTCCTGGTGCCATCGCCATATATTTATTTTTTTGGCACACCTCACACCTTGCCACCAGCTTTTCCACATCTTTATGCATGCCCTTCCAATAGAGCTCCGCTGCTAGCCTCCTATATGTCTTTTGAACTCCTGAATGGTCTCCAACTGCACTGCCATGGAACTCCTGCAACAGGTGGGGGATATGTACGGAAGTTCGTGGCATCACAAACCTCCCTTGATACAATAATCTCTCCCCCTTGATGCAGTAGCCCGGATGGCTACTCTTGTCTTTCTGCAGATCCTCCCTGATCTTTCCCAATTCTTCATCTAGCCTGCTTTCTTCCTTGATGGCCCCCCAATCGACCATCAATTGTACCGACAGAGCTAGCTCTTGGAGCTCCCCAACACATCTGGATAGGGCGTCAGCTGCTTTATTTTCCAAACCATGCTTGTCCTGGATCTCGAAGTCGTAGCCCAACAGTTTGGAGAGCCACCGCTGATGCTCCTCAGTCACCATCCTTTGCTCCAGTAGATACTTTAAACTCCTTTGATCAGTCCGGACAATGAAATGTCGCCCCAAAAGGTAGGGACGCCACTTCTGAATAGCCAAGACAATCTCCATCAGCTCTCTCTCGTACACTGACTTCAGTCTTGCCCTGGTTGATAGCACTTGACTAAAGTATGCTACAGGCCTGTGGTTCTGCATCAACACTGCTCCCAACCCATATCCTGAAGCGTCGGTCTCTACTACAAAGACCTGACCAAAGTCTGGAAGAGCTAGGACAAGAACAGTCGTCATGGCTTCCTTTAACCTCTCGAATGCCTGGGTGGCTGCCTCTCCCCAGCAAAAATTGTCCTTCTTCAGCTGCTCAGTCAAAGGCCAGGCAATGGTACTGTATCCCTTCACAAACTTCCTGTAGTATCCAGTCAATCATAGAAAACCCCTCAATTCTATGAGGTTCCTAAGTAGCGGCCATTTCTACATTGCCTCAATTTTAATTTGGTCCGCTGCCCCTCCTTGAGATACCACATGTATTCCACGCTTGCCTGAGCAAAACTGCACTTCTTCAAGTGGGCTTTCAACTGGTGCTCCTGAAGCACTTCCAATACCACACTTAAATGTTCCAAGTGCTCCTCCACAGTCTTGCTGTACACCAGGATGTCATCAAAAAAGATCAGGATAAACTTCCTGAGGTGCTGCTTGAATAACTGATTCATCAAGGATTGGAAGGTTGCTGGAGCATTAGTGAGCCCAAATGGTATCACTAAGAACTCATAGTGCCCCTCGTGTGTTCTGAACGCTGTCTTATGAATGTCCCCTTCATTCTAATTTGATGGTAGCCCGATTTAAGATCCATCTTTGAAAACATCACTGCTCCATGCAGCTCCCTCGACGGTAGAACTCATTCCTTCTCCCAAAAATTTTCGCACCTCTTCTTTCATAGCCCATGCTCATCTCCTCCCTAGAAAGTGGTTCTAGCGGAGGCATTCCGTCATTCCCGTCAAGGATCTCCACTTCCGTAGTGTCCCTCCCCCTCAATGGTTTCGGGTTCCCGTATCTCCCATTGTCTCCGGTGGTTTCCCTTGCTTCCGATGTCGTTGGCTTGCCCTCCAACATCTTCTTCATCATTTCCTCCAAGGCCTGAACCTCCCATCCATCTTTTAATGGATGGATACGAATTGATTTTGAAATTCGGCAGTTCTTTCTTCCAAATCGGTCTTCAGTTGGCCGATTTCTCCCTCCAGAACTTCTACCTTCCTTCCGACCATCTTTTCTCCCACGGTTGTCGAGAATTCCTCTTGCGGACGACGATTCCTTGCTGAAATTTCAGAATTTCAGCCGCCGATGGTCCCAAGACGATGCTCTGATACCAATTTGATAGGAAGTACTTGTATCACAAGACTTCCTAGCCAAAATCAGTAAAATTCCAACAGTAAAACTGCTGTCCACAGCGATAAAACTGCAAGAAATAGGAAGAAAATGAGAGAAAACACAAGTAGGGACTTGTATTCCACTAGAAGCAAAGCAAAATAATCAAGATACAATTGTCTTCGATCCAAGAGGAAGAACGTACTCTCCACAATCTCCGGCGATGCCAAGAGCCCAAAGCAAAACCTAGATCTCAAATTAAATTTCAAAATTCAAGATGAGGAGCCAATTTTCCCCCAATCTCCTAATTATACAAATTAATCATAAAGGACAATAATGGACTTCCTAAAACAGCCCCTCATTCAAAATTCTCCCTCCAACAATGCGTTTTTGCCCATGCTTGGGCCCACCGAAATCCTGCTCCCCTCTCTGTTCTCCGCCTGGTTCCCGCCCGGCTTTGAGCCGCCGCGTGTAGAACCGGACCGGTCCCAGCGGGACCGGTCCAGGTGTAACACCCTGATTGTCTTGTTGAGCAAAGGAGTTTGAAGTTTTGTAGCTTATTTTTCGTGAAATCATATTCATAATTTTCTGTTGTAGATGTTGACCACCCATGTGCAACTAGGTGAAAAAAATAAGAATCATGATGTGATTTTCCCCTGGGTCTTTTGAAATTTGAATGCAAAAAGTCTTTAGCATAAGTTGGGGTGTCTCTATGAAGCCATTTAACACATTAACTTATGAGGCAAGAACAAACTAACATATGAAACTTTAAGTTCTGACATTTAATGAAGTAAACCCAGTGTGTATGGAACTCCAGGGACTTAGAATATCTGATTTAACGAGCAATTTCTCCAGAAGTAAATCCAGAGCTTATTGCACTCCAGAACTTAGAATAGCTTATTTAACTGGTATTGCCATTCTTTTCATGTTTTATGAGCAATTTCTCCTCTGGATGAATATGCTCCGAGGTTACATAATCAGAAGGTTTCTAGTCTGCTTAAGCATTATTCCTAAGTGTTACTGTTTTAAACCGAGGGAACAATGCTGAGGATAAATTTTTCTTTCAAATTGCAGAATCTTGCTCAGCTTTGAAAAATAGTTGTTGATGACCAAATGATCACCAATTTGGCTGCTGAGGCATATGACTGCTTCTACTTCTAATACTGGATATTAGTTTATTTTGTTATCTTATTTTGCTATCAGGAACATTCCAATGTCGCTGGAGGTTTTGTTAATTCAGAACTCAAATCCAAATCAGTAATGGTTACGTTGACACAAGTTTTGAGAGATTCTTCTCAAAAGAGAAATGGAAAGAAGAATGTCTGTATTGTTTCACATAAACAAACTGTTGATAGAATTTCAAGCAGCAAACATGCTACAGTTGCTTCACATGAATCAAACAAGAAAATGCATTCAAAGATTACAACTCCTCGCCCATTTTCTTTCGCAACTGGAAAGCAAGCTGTTGTTTCTATCAGTGCTTCAGCAAGATATGATGCTAAAAACATAATGTCTTCATCACCACTTCCTCATAAGAATACCAATTCAAAGGTTTGGTTTCTTGCAGCAGTAGTATTTATTGATCTCATCTATGCCATTTCCTGCTCATGTTGTATCTGCAAGTTTTACAAAGGCATGTATAATTATGTTAATTCGGTCCAAACTCCTTTAGTTCTTAAAAGTTTCCCATTTTATGTGTCCTTCATTTTCAAGATGAGGTCGGAACTCCTAATTTTGCATTTAGGAGAGGTTTTTCCTTACATTTATTATTTTATATGCAGTTAATTGTATGAACTTTGAAAAGAAACTTCAGAACAAGCTTTAGATGTGCTATTGTAGGGTGTTTTTATTCCTTGTTTGATTTCCTTGCTGCTATAATTCGTTTGTGGAGTTCATTTGTTACTTTTTAGGAGGCGTATCTTAATGCTTTTGTTAAAGGATAATATTGATAATCCACTTTGTCTAATTTGATACAAACAGGCTGTTTCAAGTAGACCAGGCATACCATACAGCCAGAAGAGGGGGAAACTGGAAAGCAGGTGATTTTTTTCTGTTAGTTTAAGGAGCATATTAAATGTTGCTTTCTTTCTTATCCATATTTTGGTTTAATATTGTAGCGGGCATGAACCTAGAAGACAACCTCTAGTCACCAGTGGACAAGCAATCCACCTCAAGGGAGCAAGTGCAAACAATGTGATTAGACCACCAAAAGCGAGGTGGGTGACCTTTTATTAACTTGTCTGCTTCATTTTTTGAATTTTCTCTCCAACAAGCGAATCTCTCTGCTAGAAGTACATGTTAACGGTAAATATAATTATGTCATGTTCTTGCTATTTAGAGGAGTCCAAAATTATTTTGCTGCAAATTTTGTGCATGGCATTACATTTTCTATACTATTAAAAGCCTTCTCTCTGTGGTTTTTCAGATCTGTAAACCTTCCCACGAGCTGTAAAGGTGGTAAAAATGTTGGAACCAACTCTAATAGGTACAGAAGGAACAATGAAGATGGAAAACAGAAGGTAATAGACGTAGTTTGTACCTCTTTTTGCCATTAACTAATGTTATTAGGATTATGCAACCTGCATAGGATAGTTTTGTTGCGTCCCTAACGAGTTTGTTTGAGAATATCTACAGATTTTCTAAATCTCTAATGCACTTTGAGGGAAACATAATAATGGTTTTAATCTTTATAATGTCTTTTCTCGGTGGACTAAGAGAATTTCTTTGAAAACCTTCGTTAAACATTAACCTGTGAACCTTCTGCTGATTTCTGAATTAAACTTTTCAGGCTAATGATGAAACATGTTTGAAGGAAGTTCGAGCACAGGGAAAATCCACTATTTTCTCTGTGATCTCCAGAAACCAGAACCCTGATAATATAAAGGTTAGAATAATGTTAACAATATCTTCTTTCTTTATCCATTTGCTTGAGAGCCCTGTTGTTCACGAAGAAATTAAAAAAAAAAAAGAAAAAAGAGAAGAGGTTGTAATTAGTGCATGAGGCTTCAGCATCAATGCAGACTATGAGCTGTTGATTTATGCAGCTTATTCCTGTTTTGTAGGAGAAATTATTAGGTGCGGAGCTTGAATGTAGAGATACGTGTAGACATCTACTTAAAATTTGACACGTGGAGTACACTTTGGTTGCGTTTTCTTTGTGCGCTTTACTGTGCTTTAGTTGTATTTTAGTTACGCTTTGATTGCTCTTTTGTTGCGTTTTTTTACTGCGCTTTACCTATGCTTTGACTGTGCTTTACCCGCGCTTTGGCTGCATTTTTGGTGCGCTTAGCTTAAATTTCCGCGAACACATTAAATATACAAAGTAAAAAATAAATCCAATTGAATATCCACGTGTCCACTCAACATGTTAACATTTTAATGTAGTCCAGACGTACCTCTACGTCCAGACTCTGCACCTAATAATTTCTCCTATTGTAGAGGCTATTTTCATAGTTGAACCCCGTAACTTCTATATTATAAAATAGGCAACTAATCATTGCAAGAACCTATTGATCATATTGCACTGAACTTTGATTTGAAAAATGAAAGAATTGTTATCTTCTATGTTAAATTCCTACAGATGGCTCGATCAAGGATCAAGGATCTGTTGTCAGTGAATACGAAGAATTCACAGCTCGGTGATAATTCACTAGTCGGGAGGAAGCCCAGGTAAGTGAAGGCTTTCTCAACATTTGCATTTGCTCCTTCGCTTCCATAGAAAGACCCTCAAGTTAATTTGGGTACAGGCCGGAGAAGCCCCGCTGGCGTTAAACTGGTACGAGCTTCAGCCATTGCAGTGCTGGAAGTGATGACTAATCACAACGGTCGATTTTGCATGTAAATATCATTCTATCATTTACAGTATAGTTATGTTTTCTTAGTTCCCATTATCATATTAGCAAGAAAATGTAGTTTTGGTAGAAATGTAGTTCAGATATCTTAATCGCTTGGTATCTTTTCAAGCCATAAACATGCCATTTATGTAACTTCTCTGCCACACATGTACTAGCATGATCGATATGAAATTATGAAGAAAGAGCAGCAAAAAATTTTCCACTCTTAGTAGGGTTGTTGATCTCTTAATGCTCTAATTTTTTGTTAATTTGATCGGTTGGATTCATTGATTAGATAATCAAGATTTCATTTGAAATATCTTTCTTATTATTTTTTAAAGCAATTTTTTAATTTAAAACAGTTTTTTAATACAAAAATTTTTTACTTTTGATTTGGATGAGCAATACGGTAAAATCTGAGCAACTTTGATAGCAGTTTTGTATGATCCCCAATTGTACTGACCAAATTATTATCGTATAGACGGCAAATGAACTAATTGTGATAGCAATCCTATAGTTCGAATAAACGCAGATGTTTTTTAGGATTTTGAGAAGAATTGTATTAATCATATTGTATAATTTGACCGTAATACTTAATAAATAGTAACTTTTTATAATTTTTTATTAACTAATAATATAAAAAGGATAAAGAAAAAATTGAAGAGATATTCATTGACTCTTTGAAACGTTATGATTAGTAGTGTCAATTTGGGTTAACGGGTCGTGTTCGGGTCAAATTTGGAATTGACACGGCACTGTTCGGGTCAATCCGAACTCGATCCGTTTTTAAAAATGGGTCAGCTTTTCGGAATCGAACCTGACCCGATTCGTGATCAGGTTAACTCGACCCGACACGAATGATTCGAAGTTGACCTAAAATTGCTAGTTTTCGGGTAAAAAATTGGGTCAATCTTCGATTTTTGGGTCAAAATCGGATCAAAAAAGGGTCAATCTCCGGTTTTCGAGTCAAATAGGAGTTTTTGTGTCATTTTCGGGTTGTTGTGTCAACTCGAACCCGACCCGATTTTTAAAACGGTTTGATTTGTTGATCCCGAACTTGACTCGTTTTGGGTCTGGGTTGACCCTAACTCGGATTTTTTGAGTCGTGTCAAAAATTGACACCCCTAGTTATGTAGTCACAAATTTTGAGAAAAAAAATTTTAAGTAACATCTCTCTTCCTCGAAGCATTCAAATGTTTTTGAATGATTGTGTGAGGTTTCACTTTGTGGTTATTCTCAAATTATATTCTTATGATCCTCTTATTTAAGATGACAATGTTTTAAAATCAATAATTTTAAAAAATAAAGAAATTAATTAAATATTGAAAATAAAAATTAAATATAATCAAAGTCATTTATTTAATGGGTGAATCATTGCTAACTCAGTTGGGACAAATCGTTTAACGGGTGATTTGCTACAGTAACACATATTTTTAGTTTTTTTAATATTCAATTAATTTATTTATTTTTGAAATGTATCTATTTTAAAATTTTGCTTGTTCTATTTTCATATAAGAGATTCATTATTTCATATTAAGATTTTTAAATATTATTGGAGATTAGAGTTATTCCATGCAAAGATTAATTAAAGAGAAGTAGTTTAGGGTTTAGTTATGGTGTGTGAAGAAGAGGGCAAATTATTGCGTCCGGTGTCTGGATTCGTCCGGACATCAATCCAGAAGCACCACGTCAGCAAAATATACCGGAGCCCATTATATTTGGATGACATGGTGCATATGGATTGATTGTCCGGACGTCAGGTGACCGGACGCAATAATTCGCCGAAGAAGAGAGACTTCTCTATCATATTAGGAGGAGAAAGATGAAATAATATTGGAATGCTTGAGTACAGAATTTGGAGAGTGGATGTAGGTTTGCAGGTCAAATCACTCACATTTCTTTTTTTTTTTTGTCTTTTTTAAAATTTCTTTTTATATTTTATTTTTATTATAATAATATGTTATCTATGTAATGGAGGCTCACGAATTTTCAGAAATAATAACAAGTAATTATTTGATTAAAAAAGTGCAATATAAATGTCAAATATTTTATATTTAAATATTTAAATATTAATATATTTTATATTATCACTCTTTAAATAAAAAGCTCCAAAATAAATAAATTCAATTGAGACTAACTCAAATTGAATTTATTAGCTCGTGAGATTCAGCGCATAAGCCGTGTGCCTCAATTATATTATGAGATATTATTACGTGCGGAGTTTTGATGGGAGAACCGTCTAGATCTATGTGTTACACGACAAGTACGCAATAAAAAATAAAATTATATATTTATTATATATCATCACAGAATTCTGATGATTCTTCCGTGCTGTCAATATTTACACCTCAAAAAGTATAAATCGATGCTCATAATTTCTTGGGTGAGGGCATTGAATTTATTAGATCGTCATGCCTCAATTATGAGAAATTATTATGTGCGGTATTCGAATGGGAGAATCATAATAATTCTATAAAAATACATAATGAATACATAACAAAAAATAAAATTATATATTTATTAAATGCCCTAATAAAATTTGGATGATGTAATAATCTCTCTTCAATTACACCTCAACAAGTATAAATAGATGCCCATAATTTCTTGGGTGAGGGCATTGCAGTAATTCGACTCCAGAAGGTTCGTCCGACCAATATTTAATCCTCGACATAAGGAGAGAGGTTGTTCGGAAGTTTAGCCCTAGCTAGCCATAAGAGAGAGAGGTCGCGTGGAAGAAACACGTCTTTTGACACGTTGAGAAATACTAATGGCGTCATTCTCGGAAGCCCCGCCAGGCGATCCAAAGGCCGGAGAGAAGATCTTCAAGACCAAGTGCGCGCAGTGCCACACGGTGGAGAAAGGAGCAGGACACAAGCAAGGTGTGGTTCTTTTCCGATCTGCGGGCTCATGTTTTTTTATTTGATTTTTCTTCATGAAACTCTTTCTGTAAAGCTTGTCCTTGATTTGCTGCTTCGGAATGCCTTTTCATTGATTTGGTGTACTTTCTCACGATATTGCTCTAAAGTTCGAGATCTCCATTTGTCATTTGTCAATTCGTGATTTTTTTCTCTTGCTGTTTTTCCTCTCCCTTTTCGGTTAAAGGACGTGTTTAGGGCCATTTGCTCTTCGTTTTTATCACTCCTTCGTAAGAATATTTATGGGGTTTTTTTGGTTAAATACAGTGATCCCTTGTCGCATTTGGTCATTTATGGTCTGGATCAACTTTATGTTGCCAGCTTAACTGGTTGATATTGTGGATAGGCTTAACCGATTGGGTTCTTTTAATATAGGATTTCCTCCAGTTGGTGTTAGAGTATTAAGGCTCGGTTTTGTTCAATTGATTACTTCACACTGTTGGAAATATGCGGGGATACGATTGCATGAAAATGAACAAATAAATTGTTTAAATATGAAAAATTAATAATAAAGAATAAATATATGAAGGTGTACAATCTTCAGATGGTGTCCATTCGTGTGTGATTTGCGATTGCTCCTCCTACCAAGGTTCAATTGAGGCTCATTCATCGATTCTATCATACCACAAACTTGTAGAGTATTTTGTAAAAACTACTCCTGTAGAGCCAAAAATAATATGGAAGTATATGAAGATAACAAAAGAGAATAATGTTTTGATATAGTAAAAAACTTATTGTGTGTGTTAAGCTGAACATAAAGTTTCTTATTTGGGGAGAAATTGGAAAAAAAAAGATTGAGCTATTCTTACTATCATGCGCAGGATAATATTCAAAGTGCATGCATGATAAGTAATTCCCCTTCTTGAGTGAAGAAAGAATGCTATCCTTTGAGAAATTTCAAGAAACGTGCTACTTGCCTATGTCCATGCAATAAGTAAAGCTTGGATCATTTCCACCATAGGGGGTTAATTTTGTTTTAATCGAGTTGAATAAAAAATAAAAACATCAATCCCCTACCTGATATTAACATTTTGTATCAGTATGGGTTCAATATTTTGTACATGCTCGGTAGATTGATGTACTTTCCACATTTAGTAATGATTTTATTAGATCAAAGATACTTGATGGATTTAAATGCCCTTAACAAAGGACTTCTAATTGATGCTTTGCAATCATCACACAACAGGAGTGTATTGTACTTAAAATGTGTAATGTATCTATTAATGACCGTTCATTGTGCTTATTATCATTAGAGCTATTAAGCACTTAAATCAAATACCATAAATGCTGTCTCACCACTACTCTCATGTAGGTGAATATTGAAGGGTCTCAATGATAATGCAAACCTGTTAAAGTTCCACAATGGGCTTATTAAAAGTTGAGCTTAACCTGACTAGCATGCTAAATAGAGTGTAGCGCAATATGGATGGATGAGCCAAACTCATCATTTACAGCATCAGCCAATTTTGTTTATATCCTTTAAACCTATTGGTCAAAGGATCACAAAGGTAGGGGTCCATTGCTAGTGGTCGTTATCTGTGATTAAAGTTAAATCCATCTCCTTATTGGTGTTAGCATCACTGTATTTGATGGACCATTGGTCCATTTGTTTTTCTTAGTACATCTTCAAAAATCATGTGATGAAGTTTTGGGTATTTAATGGCCTTTGGTTTACTAATCCTAATTTATTGGTCTGATCTACATTTGTTGCATCATTTTTTGTGATTTCCATGGCAAGATACTTCTGTGATTTTTGTAAAAGGATTCAAATCTATTGTTTCTTGTACCGAGCATAACTTTCTGTGGGTTATTTGGTGGTTTGACCAAGAATTATGATTTTTACTCCATGAATTAAATAACTCACTTGAGCGGATCCACCATCAAATGTGATCATCTTTTGGAGAGTGGGAATTATAAATTAATGATCTTGAACGGTGTAGTGAATGCTTTTTGATTCAATTGAAATTTTTTATTCCAGTTGCAATCTTGTGTGCATGTTAGATGTATGATTCTTTTGAATGTGGTGCATGTGAGACTACCTAATTTCTTGGAATGTTATCTACTCGTATTTGTGTGAGACATGAATCTTCTACACTAGGCTGATATCTTTTTGTTACTTATTGTCTTTTTATTATTTTGGTTTTGGTAATGCATGGGTCTTAATTTTGGTTGAATTGGTGATAATTAGATGGCAATGTAAAATTCAATTGCTTGATGTTTTTTTGTTGTTCAAATGTATTGTTGATTTTTGGAGTAAAGTGATTGTTGCATCATAGTTTTGGTTCAAATTCATGTATAATTTGTTTTGCAAATAATGATTAATGGCCTCTGATTTATGTGATCCACATTCATTGCATGATCATAGTTGTATTAGAAAACCTTTAACTCTAAACTATCCTACAAAACTAGCTCAACATCACATTGTGCTCCACGGTCTCGAAACCTACCTTAGGAGCATATAATCCTTTGCATAATTCTAAGAGTATGATAACTCCTAAACACATTTAGGGTGCATCCTCTAGTACTAAATGCAGATTTTGAATCCATTCTAAAGATTGACATGGCCAACAAATAAAAAGATTGGTATGGCCAACAAAGCACTAGCCATAAGTGAATTTGGGGAGTCTAGTGCTATCCACTTTTTACCATAGCAAAATGTCAGAACTTATACCATCTTGTTCCATATTCTCCCTTAGTGCAATCCAAAATGGATTTGTTGACCAATCCATGCCACTTTTGTGCTTCCAATTTGGATTTTTTGACCAACCCACTTTTTTTTGTGCTTCTAACTTGGATTTGTTGAAAAACACAAACCCGTTTTTTTTTGTGCTTCTTATATATTCAAATAAAACGGGAATCTGATTTTGCACCAATTATCCGCTCCCTTCAGTGGAACTTTGTCCAATGTCCAGTGGTTACAAAATCTGATTTTTTTTCCTCACCAGCCTTGCAAGCTCAGTTGTGAACTCCTTTGAATTCAGTATCTCTATTAGATTGCCATTCCCTGAGAAGATGATGGACTTCACTAATTTCATGAAAAGAAAGTATTACACAAACTAAACTTGAAATTCGCTTAGATAAAAGAAATGTTCTAGGGGCTATTTGGTTCCAAGTTTTTAAAATTCAGAATATTTTAAATAGTGTGTACTAATTGTGTATTTGATCTACGTAGAGTTGTTTGGTTGAGAGTAAAATAAATGCAATAGATTTTTTTTTTTTTTTTGTATTTGGTTTAAAAATTGAACTAAGTGTAAAATCTAGCAGTGGTAGGTGGAATTTGGTGGAGACTGCGATCGACTAGCAAAGCCTCACTTATGCGGTCCCAAATTGGCGAATTTTAAATATATTATAAATGAATTAACTGGGGAATTCAAATTCCTTTGAATATTATTTTGCATTTGTTTTACTTTTAACCGAGCACCAAAAATCTCAAGACCTATGCATTTATTTTATAATACACCCATGATACTTGAAACCGAACAATCCCTTAAAAAGGCCACCAGCCTCTTAACATCAAGCCAATTAGGATCTGTTGGCACTCCT
This sequence comes from Dendrobium catenatum, assembly GCF_001605985.2. Classification (NCBI taxonomy): domain Eukaryota; kingdom Viridiplantae; phylum Streptophyta; class Magnoliopsida; order Asparagales; family Orchidaceae; genus Dendrobium; species Dendrobium catenatum. The sequence goes on from NW_021318711.1 coordinate 1,063,923, forward strand.
TTACCCGGCTGAAATTCATTGAAATAGTGAGGATCCCTTTGCTCAAGTCTATTAAAAGCTTTGTCAAATTTGATAGTAGCATCCTATATAAGTAGAATTTCATTTCGTTGATACATCAGGGAAAGAAACTTTGAATTTTCTCTAACTCAGCATTTTTTGAAATTATGCAATCTTGATGGAGATTTTTTGACATACTGATTTGGAGATAAGATCTAATTAGTGATAATTAAATTGTCTAAGATCATGTTTTAGGTATCAAATCATGAAATCAGTGAATGTTTGTATTTTTTGAAATTTTAATAATCCAATTTCTTGATGGATTCTATTCATTGTGTTATTTTTAGATCACACTGTTATCAAAGTGGACTTTGCTAAGATTCCTTAGATGAGATCATCTTTCCAATGAGTCATTATAAGGAGATGGAAGGCCTAGACGTTGGGCAATTTTAGCAAACTAAGCTAATGACAGGGTAAGGGAGAATTAAAAATCATGTTTGTATGAGCTTGTTTTGAATTTTTTCAGCAGTAGAATAATTTCTGGTGGATTGGGCCTTATATAATTTATTATTGTAGATAGGGCTTTTTGTTTTTGTAGAATTTGTTTAGGAGTAGATTAAATTTTATCCTATGCCGTAATTACCTATTGAAATGCCAATTGGCCACAATGAAAGCAAGCAGAAATTTCTCTCAAAGCTCATATTTTCCTTCTCATTCTTCTCCAGCTGAAGCCCTTCACTCCATCCCTCGTTTTCTGTTACCGTAGCCAAAGGCTTTCAATGCCTGCTGTCCATTTCCTCTGCTGTTGCCTGCTGTCCATTACTATTTCTTCTTCTGTTGGCTGCTGTCTACTGCTATTCACTCGCTGTTTACTTGCTGTTCGCTGCTTCTGCTATTTATTTGCTGTATGTTGATGTCGCCTCTGTTTTTCTTGAGGTTTTATGGTCCAAAGTTGATGACATTGCAATCTAAAAGGTGTCCAGCTGAACCAAGTATTAGAGTTAATTCAAGTACAGGAATAATGGAAAATTATAGACTATAGTGTTGTTTTGAAGTCATCTTGTTCTAAAACAACATTTTTTTTTATGTCCAGTTGAGGAAAACTTTAAATCAGAGAGAGAAAACTCTCTACAATATGAAAACTCAATTAAGAGATTATTCTACGGTTCAAGTTGATATTAGAGTGCTGATATTTGTTTGATTCATGGTACAAACATAGAAGTGATATAAAGAGGTGGATAAACACTTGTTGTCTTAGAGTTGTATCAAAAACCAATAAACAGATGGAAGCAAGAACATCAACAACAACAATAAAGCCAATTAACGGTCAACAATGATTCTATAGCAAATCTAGCTTATCAAGTGATTAGAGTATTGAAACATATGGCAACCATGATGGAGTGGATAAGGATGCAAACAATCACCGCTATGATTACTGGGCTAAGTCTTGTTCCTCCTCTTCCTATGTTAGATGTAAACATATTTGAAGAGAATGAAGATGAGGATATGACTACCACTCATAATTGATGTAATCATTCAAAATAGAAGCAAAGGTGGAGATTCCTGCATATGATGGGATGGATGATGCCAAGAAGCTAGATGCAAAGACCAACCAGTTGAAATCTTCACTTTATGGCCCATGACATGGTTGCCTTCGCACAATTGAAGTTAAGCCATTATGTCATGATATAGTGGTGTACCCATTTTGAAGATGAATGACCATCAAAGGGTGACTTGGGAGGTCTCTAAGAAACTAATATGTCGGAAATTCTACCTAGTTGTGGTATATAAAAGATTGGTGGAAGAATTGACACTGTTTGAAGTAATGCTAAAGGTAGTTTGTGAAGGAGTATACCATAGAGTTCCATCACAGTCTTATTGGGAATAAATTTTAGTGAGGTACAAACACTGATGAACCATACTTTAGAGTTTCATTTTCAAATTGCAAATAAACTCTGACTTTTCCTGATTGCTTATGTTAACCAATGAATATGATGATAGTGACCATAAAGCAAAAATAAATTAATACCCAAGAACAATTCGAAAATATATATCTTTCTTCAAAAGAGGGAAAAGATGAACGACAATGGTCCTTTTCTTGTACAAGATTAATGCCCTTGCTAGGTCTATGATCATTGCTAGATACGGGATCATATCAAAGAAAAATATTGGAAGTTACACTCTAAACTCTATATTGAAAGAGTAGAAGAAAGATGGTAAAGAAAAATAGCTGCTATTATGGTGGGACAACATTGTGCTTAGTTCATTGGACAAGGTAGATCTATGTTTTCTCTAACGACAACGCTTAAGGATATAATTGTGTAGTCATCTTTCAATGTGGACACATGAGAGGAGTTATTTTTCATCAAGGATATAGGTCAAGCAAGAGGTTATCAGTGCAAGCATCAACACAACTAGAAAAATTTCATTTCTGCTACATTGATGTGAAAATTAGAGCTGGATGCTATAACCCATCCTAATCCTTACCTTTTGGATTGGATTTAGAAGGGACCTAAGAAGAAAATTGATTGCTAGTATCATTCGAAGTTTGCAATAGCAAGAATTACATTGATGAGATGGTATTTGAGGAGGATTCACTTGACATTTGTAAGTCATCTTTGACAACTCTTACCTTCATAATATGTATGCGAATGCTACATCTATAATCTTATTAGTGTCATTTCACCAAGGAAGGAAAAATCTTTCTACTTAAAAAGAGTAGGTCATATATGGCAGGCAAAATAACAACAAGGCTAGTAGGTATATTTATTAATTTAGGTCAAAATTTTCTGTTGGAGTTGGTTTTTCCTTGTTGAATAAGAAAGAAGTCATGCTTTCTTTATTTTAGGCAAAGGTCATATGCACTGTATAATTTAATTGACTAATAAGTACAACACATCTATGGCATCATTGCTGAATCTGTTGATGTACCAAAACCCAACTGCCATGATTGACTTGACCAAAATGAAGGTGATTAAAGTTTGGTCAAGATTGAGTAAAAGACATAGTATCTCTAGCCAACCAAAGCCTTCGTGAAGGAAGAAAATCACATCCTCCAAAAGAGAATCAGACTAGAGTTTTCAAAAGTGAAGCCTTCATTGCTGAAGAAGGAAGATTAAGAACCACCCTCTTGCCAATTCAAGCAAAAAAATTGATTAGAATTCAATGCCTCATCAATTTTTGTAGGTTGAAAAGAGGCGGCATTATTGTAAAATCAAGTCAAACTAAATAACACAAGTTGGACTGGACTTTGGATAATTGCAGGAGGTTTATTAACAAAGAAATGCTACTGAAGCTGCATGAATCAAGAAGTTCTTGAAAAAAAATTATGAGATTTCTTAGAATCTTTTTGAATGGCCTATTGACAAACACAATAAAATGGAGCCTTCTGCCATATGAAGTTATGATTTCAGAAGGGTGAAATCCTCTTAAATGTAGTACTGGTGATTGAATCAAATAGGTGATTAATCAAATCGTATGATCATGATTTGAATATTAGATCATTGAAATATCAAATGGATCAGAACTTTAATTATTTGATTTCTTGATGGAAACTATTGATGGTGGTGTTCTTATATCACACCATTAAGTTCAAAGTGGATGCTGCTAAGAGTCTATAGGCATGATCAGATTGTTAATCAAACATCATATAGGGAAAACCAAGTCCATAAGTTGGATTATTTAGAACCTTAATGTTTTGGCCATCTGAAATCAAGGGATTATAAATTAATAAATAAATAAAGTGATGCCAATTTGCCCTAAAGGTCTGCCTGATCTAAGTCAACTCCCCTGATTTTAGATTGTTTTTTGTGTTCACTTTCCATTTTTCCATAGATTTGTTCGTAACATGAAAGTTTTATATTGTTTTTACTGAAACTGTGTATACGATTGCTGAATCCTCCATTTAAGGTTGAAATTTAGACCATTTAAAAACGTCAATTTAAATTCAATAACTGAAGCTGAATGCGAAGTATAAATTTGGTTAGGCACTCCACACATCGTCTGAATGTGCCTGTTGTTCGGCCTCACAATGCACTGCTCATTTTGGGACGATCACAGGTTGGCAGCTGTTCAGCCGACATGTCCAAGATTGGCTGCTTTACCGGCTGCACTTTTTTAGATGATTCCGGATAGCAAGGCATGGCTGTGGCCTCGTAGATAAAGCTAGACCATTAAACCATACACTGCTGAACTAAATTGCTTAAATTTTCATAATAGTACTGTAGCTGAGGTAGAATCTTTAATCCTTGTATGTTTCTATTCTGTTATGTTACTCTTAAACAGTGTATTTAAAATCGGATCTGGCCGGCCGGTTCGACCATGAATAGATTCAGTTGCCAGTCCGGAGAAGTTGAAAAATCAAATTTGTATTGAACTGGTTTGAACTGCCGGTTCGACTAGTAATTGGTCAAACCGGCTTCGGTTTGGTTGAACCAGCCAGTACGATAAATAATTTTTTTAATTTAAATAAAAATTTTAATATTAAATTTTATGTAATTAATTTAAATATATTTTTAAAATCATATGCTTATGTAAATAAATTTAATTAGAATATAAAACTGCTAGCTTGTCACATCGTGCAACTTGATTTTTTGTTTGTGATTTGTGCTTTACATTTTAAAATTCCTCTTATGATGCGTGACTAAAACTTAATGAGAATTTTACATGTGCTTGAAATATCAAATATTCAAATTGCTTGAAATGCAAATTTGGGTTAAAAATGCATATAATTTATTGAAGTTAGAAACATAATTTTTTTATATTATAAAATTTGTATATTGTATTAACATATAATTATATTTGTAATATATATACATATAATTATATTTTCAATATATATATGTTAAAATTTTAGTATTTATTACATCATCTGGTTCAACCCTGGTTCGACTCTGATTAAACCATCAAACCATGAACCTCTCCTTTTTATTGTTCGTTTTCACAACCTTGCTTTTAAAAGTTATTAAAAGATCAAATAAAACAGGTAGCTGATCAGTTTGGCAAATGTTGTTTTTAAGTTTATTGAACTTTCTCTAGTTTTAAATCCAGCTCTCATTGGTTGTGTACTGTATATGTTACTTATGTTTCTTATTCTTGTTTATATTAACATTTGATATGTAACATTCTGCGGTAGAGGACAGTCTAAATTTCTAGATTTGTATCTTTAGGGCCAAATTTGAATGGCCTGTTTGGACGGCAATCTGGTACTACCTCTGGATATTCTTACTCGACAGCAAACAAGAATAAGGCTGTGATTTGGGAGGAGTCTACTTTATATGAATATTTGCTTAATCCTAAGAAGGTACTATCATTAGCATTTGATTTTCTTGAAGGAGGAATGTTAGTGGTTATTATGCTCCTCTTGGCATTCAATAGCTCTGTTTACTTAATCACATTTTTTTTAATCTTTTTTAATCAATTTATAGCATATCTTTCCTTATGATATTTTGTGTTCCTCGTTATTTTGAGTTTTAGGTTTCAGGATTTCAGTATACAAGTATAATTTTATGTTTTGAAGGTTAAAGGGGCTGTCAAAATTTTTGTGGTCATTATGCAATAATTTTAATTTTTCTTATAGTTTTTTTATTTAAGATTAATATTTTTTTGTGCACTTAATTGCGGTGAGACCCCCAATGCTTTATGGTGTAGAATGCTTTCCATTAAAAGAGAAACATAAAATTAAGTTGAGTGTTGTGGAGATGAGGATGCTCGGGTGGATGATTTGCTTCACTCTTATAGACAGAATGCAAAATGAGTATATATGTGAAAAGGTTGGAGTAGCTCTAGTGGCATATAAGATTAGAGAGAATAACCTTAGATGGTTTGGTCACATAAGATAACAGCCTTCTGATAACTCGGTTAGGAGAGTAGATGTATTAGATTATACCTATATTAAGGTAGGGGTAGACTTAAAAAGACTTGGTTAGAAAATATTATAGAAAATATTAGAAATGACATTTTTTTATTAGATTAAATGAGAATTTGACTCTTACTAGGACACAATGGAGAAAAAAAGATTCATGTAGTTGACCCCACGTAGTAGGATAAAGGCTTGATGTTGTTGTATTATGTTGTCCACCATGTAGTTTTGAAAAAATTATATATTAGCACTAAGAGAGAAAAAAATAGAAAACTTTATAACTCATGACTTTGTATTACATATTTATAAAGAAAGAAATATATATTTAAAATTATTTTTTGAAGTAAGGCAATGTAGCATTTTTTTTTATGTAATCTGTCGTTAGATGCATAAATCACATGAATAGCTCCATTTAGAGGTGTAAACGAGACGAGTCGAGCTCGAGTCACCTTTGGTTCGAGCTTGAGCTTCATTAATTAATTGAGTTCGAGCTTGAGCTCGAGCTTGAGCTTTATTCTACTAGTTCGAGCGGCTCGTTTATTATGAAATAGAGAAAATGATTATGATTTATAATAAATAATAACTTAATATAAGAACTTTTGATCATAATTTTTAAATATTTTTAACAACTTTTTATTTAAAATTCAAAATTATAATATATTTTAAGTATAATTTATATTTATATTTTTTAAATGATCCGGCTTATGAGCTTACAAGTCGAGTCGGGGCTAGCTCAAGCTCGATTCTTTAGGCTCACGAGCCATTTATCTAGTTGAGTCCAAACTGGCTCACGAGTCGGCTTGACTCATTTAAACCCCTAGTTCCATGGATTACTATTACTTACATATTAAGCATCTTAGAAGCTGCATGGCTTAATAAGATTCATATTGCATTTGATTAAATTACTTGTTTATCTTTCTTAAGGTTTCATTTGAGACGGTTTCCTTATTACTTCTTAAAGTTGCCTTATTTCTTAAAGTTGCTTTAAGAAGAATAAGAAAGCCATTCCAAATGAAGCCTAAGGCTTAGTTTGGGATGACTTTCTTTCTGCTTTTAAAGCAATTTTTTAGTATAAAAATTAATTATTTTGTACCTTTCTCTCTGCGATACCTTTACTTGAACTGGAAGGTTGGATGCGACCAAAAAGAAAAACTATATGATCTACGGAGTAACCGATTGAACAAAAGACAATGTCTGTATCTCCAAAGCCGCTTGACTTGCTTAGTAATTTCAGAGTGCGAGCTAATAGAATATGACTCTTATCAAAGCAACCTGCCCAAGAAGCAAGGTGCGTAGCAAAGAATTTATCCACTAAAAAAACTAGCCTACCACGAGTCCATGACCTGAACCGCCTACTGTGCCTGATATTCCTCTACCAATCTCTTCTGAAGCCGATCACGTGATTGGATACTACAACAACGACAAGTTTCAAATCTTAGGGGAAAATCAAAGCCATCCATTACAATTCTTGATGTAGGGTTGGGTTTGAATTTCCTAGGAAGTTAATTGGACTTATTTTAGAGTTAATTGGGCTGATTAGGGTCAAATTTGAGTCCGAATTGAACTCAATTTGACTAAATTCAAGTAGATTTGGGTTTAACTTGGTTTGATTGTGTCAATTTGATAAAATTGAACCCAAATCGACGTTGATTTGACTCAAATTAGGCTTGACGAGAGCCAATCAACTCGATCAAACATGCTCAAAGGGAAAGCATTTGAAAGTTGAGGTCAACTGCTTAATTAAGGATGTGTGTGGAGTCTGGACGACATCCAGACTCCAATAGGAAAGGGCCATGGCACTATACACAATGTGTGTTTTAATACACACTATGTACAAAGTTGTACACAATGTGTGTATTGGCGACGTGACTGCCTTCATTAGAGTTTGGACGCGAGCTACGTCTGGACTTCACACGTAATAATTTTTCCTATTTGCGATAATTTTTTGGCCGCTTTGTTTTTTCAGATAATAATCATAGTTTTATTTGGCTACTATTTTTTTTGTTGCTCTTTTACTACAATAACAACATCAAGCCTTTGTCCCACTATGTGGGGTCGGCTACATGAATATTTTTTTTCCATTTTGTCCGTTAAAAGTCAAATTCTTGTTTAAATCTATTAAAGAAAGATCATTTCTAATATTTTATAACAAAGTTTTTTAGGTCTACCTCTACCTTTCTTAACATAAAACAAATTTAATACCTTTACTTTCCTAACCAGGTCATCGGAAAGCTGCCGTTTTATGTGACCAAATCATCTAAGGCGACTCTCTCTAATCTTATCTTCCAGTGGAGCTGCTCCAACCTTTTCACCTATATACTCATTTCGTATCCTGTCTCTAAGGTAAAGCCACTCATCCACCAGAGCATCCTCATATCTGCAAAACTTAACTTAGTATTATGCTTTTCTTTTAATGGCCAACAATCGGCACCATAAAGTATTGTAGGTCTCACCACCATCTTATAGAATTTTCCCCTTACGTTTGAGGGTGACTTTTCTATCACACAACAAACTTGATGCATTCCTCCACTTCAATCATCCAACTTAAATTCTGTTGATAATATCCCTACCTATTTCACTATCACTTTGAACAATAGATCCAAGATATCTAAATGTGTGCTCTTATTAATGACTTGATCGCTCAAAGTCACAATCCCCTCACTAGATATCAAGCCTTTGTTGTTCTTTTACTACTTTTCATAAATTTTTTTATAAGGAAAACCTGCTTTCTTCAACCATAGTATCAAAATTATTTTATAAAATATTGTTGTCTCAGACAAACTCTAAGTGAATTAACAACAGAATAAAAAGAAATGAGTCAGTCCTTGGATTGCAGGAAAGACTTGATGTATCAGCCCCACTAATGCAATTTGAGAGAGAGAGAGAGAGAGAGAGAGAGAGAGAGAGAGAGAGAGAGAGAGCAGAGTGACTATGTTATTTTATGCTTCCACATAGAGTAACTCTCAAGATTAGTAGTAAGCTATATGAAAACTTCACAATATAAGGCATAATTATGGCTTGAAAGGAATCTTGATCTTAATTAGCAACTTTATGAAGAATGTTACTTCTGAATCTCTTGTAATGATACTTGGAAGATGACCCAAAATGTTATAGTTAAAGCATGTAAAAGCAATGTCGGAATTGAAGCTCCGTTTGACTTCGTTTGAAATAGCTTTCTTACTGTTTTCTAAGCATGCAAATCTCCTCAAGTTGGTGAAAATTTATTTCCAAGTCAGCTCTCAGTACTGAGACATTGAATCACTTGAGGGACTCATGAAGTTGTACATCAATCAGAGATATAAGTCTAAGGTAATACATTAAGTTTTCATTTGGGACGGCTTTCTTACTGCTTCTTAAAGTAAATTTTTAGTATAAAATAAAAAATTTTGTATTACAAAGTTGATTTAGAAAGTTGAAAGAAGACCGTCCCAAACAAAATCTAACTCTTTTGGAGCACTCTCGAGTTGATTATAACTATGTCAATATAAATATGTTAATATAAATAGAATTACAACAGTATAAAAGTTGCTTAAAAGTGATTTGAGTTGAGCTCCATAATTGAGTTTCCTTTATGTAGGTATCACTTTTACAAACATTATATGCGGGGGCGTTGCTAGAAATATTTATCAATGGGGGATAAAAATTATTGAATTCTAAAATACTATTGAGCATAGTGAAATAATATTGATCTTTCAGGAGTATTAATAGTTGTTTTTTTTTAAAAATTATATTCTATTAATTGCCTTATAAAAAATATATAATTATCTTATTTCTTTTTAGATATTTAGGTGTTAGTTTTTTATAAAAAAGAAATTTACATGCATTTTTTTCTTTATATATATATGTCTTGGAATATTCATGACAGTAGAGAAATATAGCTTTTAATGTCTTGACTTTGTATGAATATCCAACATACAAACAGATGAAAGATAGATGTATATCGTTCATAAGAGACAATGATATTTTTATGTGAAAAACTTTGAAAAGGAGAAAAACCACGGGACTTGGCCCAGTTTGGAAATATAGCTTTTAATGTCTTGACTTTGTATGAATATCCAACATACAAACAGATGAAAGATAGATGTATATCGTTCATAAGAGAATGATATTTTTATGTGAAAAACTTTGAAAAGGAGAAAAACCACGGGACTTGGCCCAGTTTGAATGAATTCACTAATGTTTTTAGTTGATTAAAAATGAGGCCCTCCTTAGGGGGAAAGCCTTGGCTCAATGTAGCAATATACATCATATAGAGTGCATTATATGGTGGGAGTTAAAAGAATCAATGTTGATATGTTCACTTGGTTGGCAGGGTCATAGTCGCAAGCAATGTAGATTGAAAGGACTGTAGTAGAGTGATAGTACTAGGAAGGATCGTAGTTGTATTACGCTAGTCGGAAGGACCACAATTGGGCAACATAGGTAATAAAGACCATAGTTGATGGGCGACTGAGGTCAACAAGAACCTTGTCGGGTGACGACGGTCGGGGAGACGACAGTTTGAAGATGGTAGTTGAAGAGACTGTAGTCGGCGGGTGATGGAGCTCGGAGAGATCATAGTCGGCGGGCGAAGGTGGTCAAAAAGACCGTAGTCATGAGATGAATGTCAAAAAGATCGTAATCGGCGATGGTGGTCATGAGGAAAATCTAGCGATAATCGATGCCTAGGCGTATGTTTGGTGACACTTGGTGACCAAGCGAATGTCTGCAAAAGCTCGGTGACAGCCGGGGGCAGGGAGTAAATCCAACGTCAATTAGTGGCCAGGTGAAAATATGGTAACAATTGGTGGATGGGCATAAATCCGATGTCAATTGGTGGTTGGGCGAAAATCCAACAATAATAGGTGGCCGGCCATAAGTCCAGCAAGAATTGGTGGCCGGATGAAAGTCCGACTACAATCGGTAGCCAGGCATAAATCCGGCAAAAGTCCAACCAAAGTCGGTCGCCTGACAGAAATTTGATGGTAAAGACCGACTCAAATTGGTGGTCGGATGAAAGTCCGACTCAAATCATTTGATTGAATCATTTATCGAGTATTGAGTGTCTTACTAATGTTAGAATTTGGCAACCTTGGACTCATTAGATTGTCTCATCGAGCTGCTCGATTCGACTATAAGCACGCGACATTTGGAAATTATTTGATTGTCTAATTTATAGTTTGAACCTTCCAAATGTAATTTGGGTCCTTGATTTGGACCCATTTGGGATCGGATTGGATCAAATTTGGTGTCATTAGGTTTGTCCTTTCGAGATGTTCAGTTCGATTATAATTTTATTGAAATCAGTGTTCGGATGGTCCTAAATTTTCTCTTGGTGATTTTTAATTTACTTTGCGAGATTTGTGCTTTTTGTATAATTTTTAATGCTATATACGTAAATACCCATTCTTTTCTGTTAAGCTATCATAAATTTTTAAAATAAAACTATTAAAAAACTACTTGGAACAGACTTATAATGTGTGGAACAAATTTTAAGTAGTTTTATTAATATTTAAATTAGTTATTGGAGCATAATATAAAAAAGAATTAGAAATAAGCAAATCAGAAAAACTATTTGGTGCATTAAACAGAATGCACAAAATAATTTGACTTTTTAAGAATGCACCAAACTGTTTGGTGCAATTTAGCTTTTTAAGAATGCGGCTACAACTAATTTAAATATTAATATTGCTCCTTTTTAAAATTTGGTGGACATCAGTGTCTCATTCAGTGTTCAACAAATAATACTCACTGTTCAAAATTAATACTTACCAAGAAGCAAGGGCTTAGTGATTCCGGCGATGAAAGAGGCGAGCTTCTGTACTTCGCCGCCTCCACTTTGCCGTCCATCCACCGTCTTGATAATGTCTGTGAGGCCAATGGTTGCCAATGACGTCGGCTCAAACTCATAGGGAAGCCCTCCTTCCCAAAGACAGAACAACCGCCCGCCCCACCTCAACACCGTAGTATTTGCCACGTTCTTTAGCAATTTCAAACTCGGTTCTCTCATATGCGATTTCAACAGGGAAAAGAGCCCCGGGTGCCGGAACCGCCATTCCTCTGTTTTTGCCTCCCTCTCCTCCTTCGCCGCCGCTGTCTCCACATACCTTGCCGAATACATCACCACGCCTCCGCCAATGAAGCGAAAGGCGCGGAGGTATCCATGGCCGTCAAGGGGGTTGACGATGGATCCATGGTCATCAGAAATCATGCCAAGGCCATTGAGGTAGTATGTTCCGAGGGAAAACCCGGCAGGGAGGCTGCCTTCGGTGGCGACAAGGGGGAGGGGATCGACGGACTCGGCGGGTTGGGAGGAGAAGAGGCGCTGGTAATCTTCGAAGGCGGTGATGGAAGAATCGGGTAGACTAGGGGGAATTGGGGTGGTGGCGGAGGGGCAGGCTATACAGCGACGGCGAGGAGTGCCGGCGGTTGTGGAAGAGAAGAGCTTTGATGTCGTTGGATATGAAAGCGATGTGAAGAGAAGGCTAAGCTGGAAGAAGGGGGCTTGCATCTTCAATTATGCTCCACTGATCTGAATTAAACTCAAACAATTAGCTTATTCGTGCCATTGCCTGGTTATATTGTAGTTAGTGGCTGCATGACATGGCGCAGTGGATTGTTTTGAGGGTTATTTGGTGAGCTAAGTGTGTCATGTGAGGGGCGGAGCCAGGATTTTATTGTTATGGGGGCACAAAATATTGAAGTAAAAAAAAAAAAAAAAAAAAAAAAAAAAATTGAAGAAAAAAAAAAAAAAAAAAAAAACTCTCAATCTTTTCATTGGGTTAGGAGCCTGTAGCATCAGCGGTTTTAACTTTTTTTTTTTAAATCATTATAATCAGTATAAAAACATAAAATATATAATAAAGCAAAAAACTTAATATTGAGAATACTTTGCACAGATTCAAGTAAAGAATATGCAATCAAACAAAATGAAATCTAACTTGTATCTCATTTGTTTGCTCTCCTTTTATCTGTTGTTGGCTGAGAACGAACATAACTATTAATTAAGAAATATTAAGTTCAAGCCTTGCATAAATATATGAAATGCTCAAACATAAAAATAAAAACAGAATCTCAATTCCTGCATTAGACCTTTTGTGGTAATGAAACCAGAGGCCTTTCTTGAGAAATTATCAAATAGAAATATTTTGATCGACAAAAACGATGTAATTAAAATACACCAGATCGTTGCCATTCAATATCTTTTCCCTCCCTAATTGGTCTAGAAACGACTAATGGTATGATGAGATTCAAAATCTTTGCAAAAGGCAAATGTAATCAGTAATCACAATCGATAAGTTTTGACATAACCACGCATGATCTCTTTGATATATCATAAAAAAAATTAACTTGATCGGGCACGAATCTCAAGGCAAAATCAAAACGAAAATTTCAAAAATTAAATCCGGGATCACCTGAATTCTGATTTTAGCAAACTTATTGTCAAATTGAGCGTCTCGGAAATACAAACTCGACGACACAAAAAATTCGACTCAATCCAAGCCCAAATAAATCCAATTCAAGGACCCTAAGCGCCGTTGGAAAGTTTGAACCACAATTTGAGTTACCCAATGGTTTCTAAATATGACGTTCTTATAGTCGAATTGAGCGGCTCGACGAGATGAATCTAACGAGCCCAAGAGCATTGAATTCCAACATCATTAAGACCATCAAATGTCAGATGAATGGTCCATGATCAAAGGATTCAATAGCGCAGCGACTCACGAGCACGCGACAGCGGAGTCCAAGTCCGTCTTTCAGGTCATTGTCGGGTTGATTTCGGGTTTCTGGGTCAACCCAAACCAGACCCATTTTTGAAACGAGTTAAAAATCCGAACCCGAATCCGACCCGTTTGCTAACTGGGTCAACCTGAACCCAAATTTTTTCGGGTCTGGTCCGAGTCGGGTTCGGGTCGTGTCAAAAATTGACACCCCTAGTTTTGAGGTTTATTTGGTGGAGAAACTATTATGTACGGAGGCTAAACGTCATCCAGAGATCAACCAAAATAAGCCACACGTCACCTTTCGCTCAGTACCCGGCTCGGTACTGCTCCGTACCGCGGCTCGATATTGCTGACGTGGCGCATTTTGGTTGGTCTTTGGACAATAAATTGCGTTCGGCGTCCGCATAGAATAATTTCTTTGTGTCTCTATTTGGTGAGCTGAGTGTGCCATGTCAAAGCACTTGACATGTTTCAAAGTAGTTGGAGTTAAGCTCCTCAAGTAACTTTTGATAATGTTTATTTATTTCATATAAACTCCCTACAAATCTTTCATAACATCATATGAACATCTAATAGTAGTCACCATTAATGCAGTCTCTCAATTAAAACCTAAAAGAACCACTTCAGTGCTCCTGATGCCATAGCTCAATTAAGTTGACGGAACAAAACTTTTATAGTTAATTGGATTTACCAAAAAAACCCGACTAGGCTTATCTGGATTGGATGGCGAACGTGGTTGGGAACCCCCCAATTCATGTTCGATTCATCTGTCAAGCGGCGTGACTCTTTAAGTAGGGAGAAAATAAGTGAGCGGTTCAGCACTTGCAGAGCTGGTTGCCGCTAGTCCCGCCGAGGGAATAGTTACTCCGTAAAGTGCCTCAACTTCGGAGGTGGTAGATAGGGATATGTAAACCTTAAGTTCATGATTTTGGCACCGAAATGTACGTTTGTGTTCATGGAGCAATTAATCGAACACCATCACATTTCATGTATCAGTGCCTTCCATGTTTAGGAGATCAACATAATCTCAATGGTATATAATGACATATGTAAGGAATGTTTGTATTTATCCAGGTTAAATTAATCGAAGTCATTTAAAAATATGAATTTAATTCATAAATTTGTTGATTTTGTGAACTTATTTGGACTAGCAATAAATCAAAATTTATAATCATCTCTGAGCTCTATGATCCTCATGAAATCTCGACTTTTTTTTTAAAGGAACATATGATGTTTACTTTTAGCTACAAAATCTAGATTATAATTGTTGCGTCCTAGAGTACTCGTGGCGGTAGAGAAATATATAGTTTAATGTCTTAGCATTGTACGAAGATCCAACACACAATCAGATAAGTGAGAGGGTGTAGCGTTCATAAGAGACACCAGAGTTTTTACGTGGAAACCCCTAAAAAGGGGGAAAAACAACGGGGTTTGGTCCAGTTTGAATGAATCCACTAGTATTTGCAGTCGATTACAAATGAGGCCCTTCCTTGGGAGAAGGCATTGGCTTGATGTCACAAATGTATATCATATAAAGAGCATTACATGATGGGAGTTACAATAGATGTATTTGTTTTGTCGGCACGACCATAGTCGATAGAATGGAGGTCGGAAAGACCGTTGTCTGGTGATGGAGTCCGGAAGGACTATAGAAGACAACGGAGGTCGGAAGGACCGTCATCGGCAGGAGATTAGGGTCAGAAAGACCGTTGTCTGTTGATAGAGGTCAGAAGGACCATAGTAGGGTGACAGAGGTCAAAAGGACCGTAGTCGGCAGGAGACGGGGGTCAAAAAGACCTTTGTTTTAGGGTGGTACTCTGGTAGAACTCATGGCCTTACCTCAAGTGGTGGTCCGGCAGAAGTCTGTGTCTCGGGTGGTGCTCTAGCAAAAATTTAGGCCTCAGGTGGCAGTTCGACAGAAGTTTAGGCCTCAGGTGGCGACCCGGCAGAAGTCTGGGCCTCAGGTGGTGTCCTGGTGGAGCACAGGGCCTTAAGTGGTGGTTCGGCAAAAGTCCGAGCATTAGGTGGTGGCTTAATGAAGCACAGGGCCTCAAGTGGTGGTCTGGGCTTCAAGTGGTGGTCCGGCAGAAGTCTGGGCCTCAGGTGGTGGTCCTGCGGAGGCAAGGGCCTTCAGTGGTGGTTTTCCAGTGGTGGTCCGACGAAGCAACGGCGTCAGGCGGTGGTTCGGTGAAGGTGAGTGTCTCAAGTGGTGGTCCGGTAGAGCAACTACATCAGGCGGTGGTTCGGCGAAGGTGAGGGCCTCAAGTGGTGGTCCGGCGAAGGTGAGGGCCTCCGGCGGTGGTCCGGAGAAACTCCGACGGTGGGCCGTTGGTGGTCCGACAGAAGTCCGGCGATGGTCAAGAAGGAGCTTCTTCCTTCTCTTCCTTCTCCTCTACCTTCTTCTCTTCTTGCTTCCCTCTCCTTTCAAGAGGAATGTGTCACGACCCGACCCGAGACGAGACGGATCCCGCCCGCGCTGGATCGCGACGGAGCTGCACTAACCAGGATCTAGCTTTGGAATTTGGTTCGGAACTGAATCTTCCAAATAATTAATTCACACAGACTAACAAACACAGAGCTACTATGTATCATCAAATGCAGCGGAACAAAACATCTATCCAATTTCATTTCCTCAAAACAATCATCTATAGAACAGTACATGGCTTTCGACAGAAAGAAAGACAGAACAGAAAAGCCATGACTGTACAAAAACCAAAAGTACAAAAGTACCTATACTGATCAGACTCTGAAATCTAGTCCTGGACTTCCTTCCCTTTCCCAGAACCTGAAAACCACCAGAAAGCAAGGGTGAGCTCAACAGCTCAGTAAAGCAACAAACCTCCAATCAAAATCCTCAGAATCTCAAAACCAACACAGCAGACAAATCCGTACAAAATCGAAACAGATTCGGACAGATATCAAATCAACAAAACTGTACGGAAACGGAAGTTGTATCAAATCAGAAACATAACAGATCAGACACATCAGATCAACAGAATCAGAATCGTACAGATCATATCGGAACAGAACAAATCATATCAGAATCATATAGCAGATATCAGATATTTAATTAATAGCTAAATTCCCTGACACTGACTGAATCTCATAGGATCCAGGCCACTTATGCCTCCCTTTGTGCTCACGGCACCAAAACAGATCAGATCAGATGTGCTTATAGCACCAGAATACATATATAGTGCATATAGCACCTAAACAGATTGTTTCCTCGGATCCGGAACAGAACAGATATCAGATTTCATATTGAGCTCATTTCAGAATTCCCAGACACTAACTGAATCTCATAGGATCCAGGCCCCTTATAACTCCCTTTATATAGCATATACAGATAGCATATCAATTCAGAAGATTTCCGGACAAAACAGAAATTACTCAAAAATCGGGCAGCACAACGGCAGTATACAGAATTTACACAATTTTCCTGAAAATCAAAATTCACCAAATTCGCACAGAATATAGATATCAACATTTTAGAACATTTATCCTACTGCACAGATAATTTCCAAGTTCACAGAAAAATCCAGTCGACTAAAAACACAGTCGAATCAAAAATACCCGGACAAAAATCTAAAAAAAATAACCAAAATGTGCACACTCGGCACTTCAACAAAATACAGAAAGTTACGCGGTAGAAACTAAACCAGTCGGAAATTACGGACGAAAATCGCGAACAAAACTTAATTCCGGACAGATAATACCGCCAAACTCGACGGTTCTGAAAATTGAGAAAGTCGGATTGTGCCTTACCTTGCGTACAGCAATTTCCTCAACAGTCTCTTCGGACGAAAACAGCTCGGCGTCGCCCGAAAATCCACTTTTCCACTTTTTCCTTCGTTTTTCTCTCTCCTCAACTTTTTCTCTCTCTTCAAAATATCTCATTTCTATATATATCCAGACTGATCGTCCTGGACGATCGAGCTTCGTACCGGACGATCCATGAAGAGAATTATTTCGTCCAGACGAAAATCAAATATCGTCCCCGGCGAAGGGTTCTCTGACTTATTTTTGTCCAGACGATCCTGATTTCGTCCAGACGAACCATACAGCCAAACATGATTTTCTCTGCACAACCTGTACCGATCGTCCCGGACGATCAGACTTCGTCCGGACGAACCTGGAGCAAAAACTGATATTACAGAATGAGGGGTCTATTTATAAATTTCTGGAGTGGCATGATCCGTAAATAGGTGAGAGATCAAGGGTAAATGGGGAGTGGTTGGATGACAGATATTGAATCAATTGATCATGCACTGTTCGTTAGACATTTAAAGGCCTTCATGATGTCGGAATTCGACGATCTTGGGCTCGTTGGATTCGTCTCGTCGAGCCGCTCAATTCCACTATAAGTATGTCACGTTTGGAAACTGTTTGGTAATGCAAATTGTGGTTCTAACTTTCTAACATCGCTTCGGGTGGGTCCTTGATTTGGACCTATTGGGCTCGGATTGAGTCGAATTTGGTGTCGTTGGGTTTGCATTTCCGAGACGCTCAGTTCAACTATAAGTATTAGAGAAATAAACTTCACTGTAAATGATTTTTGTATAGCTTAGTTTTATGTAGCCAGTTGTACTTCTGTCAAACTACCTATATATAGGTATATGTCTGTACCGTGAAGTGCATGTAATAATATTTTCACTTTCTCATCTTCTTGTTTACATTTCGGTCCAAGCTCTGTTCTTCTCAGGTGGAACTCTTTGATTCCACCGGTCATTACCTTTCTTCAATAAGTTCACTGAAATCAGAGTTTGGATGATCCCAATTTTAATTTTGGAAGTTTCCAAGTTGATTTTGCATCGAGATTCGTGCCCGACCAAGATAAAATTTTCATGACGTATCAATATTATAGTTCATATTTTTTTCACATGTTTGCATCATTGCTATATATCATTTAAGCCATATTTAAATTATTATACTATATACTATTTATTATGTGATTTCGCTTAACCCCTATTTAACCTTTGAATCTTGATCCTCTGATTCTTCTCGTTTAATTTTCTAGTTCATTTTCAAAATCTTGCTAAAAATGACTTGGGAATTAGAACCCTATAAAAGCTGCTTAAAACAAATTTTAGTTGAGCCCCATAAGTGAGTTCATCTATGTAAGCTTGACTTTTACAAACATCATATGAAAAAAATAACATTAATATTATGTAAGCTTTTACATACAAATATGATGTACCATAAAAAGTGAAGTTCATTCGAGGTAGAAGCATGTCTTCAATATTACAGGAAAGCATAAGAAGTCTGTTCCTTTGAGCATCAATTTTATAATGTGTTAGAGTTCTCTTTGGAGGTATCCCTAACAGTTCTGCACTCAAAAATATTTCATGAATTTTTTTTTTTTAAGCAACAAGATTCAATAAACAATTCAATCTATAAACAAAATGTTAGGCTTTGGGATAGCTTTTCAGAGCCCTGTATTGAGTACCCATACCTACACCCACCCATACCCAATGGGTACGCCTATGACCTCGTGGGTGTGTACTCAATATCGGGAGATAAACCGATTTATATTACTAATCACGGTATGACATATATTACGCGCAATCCTCACTATGTAGTGTGCATCACTGAATTGCGTTGCGACCACGATAAATTCTGATGTTTAGCTTCAAAGTTTGCATTTAGAGCAAAGGGTAATGAGCCTCATGGCCATCAGTACGGGCAAACTGCATTAAAAAAGGGTGGAATGTGGGTGGGTACGACATCCCGAAAGTCACCATGAATGGGCGTGGGTGGGCGAAGCTCACCCGCACAGAGCGTGGATACCCAACACAGACCCCATGTGGGGCTTTGTAGCTTTCTCATTGCTTTCTAAATTGTTTTCCAATGCAACTTTTTAGCACAAATATTTAATTCAAGAAAAATTTTAACTAATTTTTTTTAGAAAGCATTAAAAAAGTTGTCCCAATTAAAATCTTAATAGTGCCATCAGAACTTCATGCATTTGTAGTACATGGAAACTACTTACCAACAACATAAGCAAAATGAGTGAGGCGGCCAACTTTTTAAACTTTAGAGTATATAAATAGTGATGAATATGAGGTAATTAGCAATTAGTGAAGATAAATGTTAAGCGCAACAGTTGGTATTAATTAACATGACAATGTGAAGATTGAGGTGCACGATGAATAAGCAAGGGAAAAATTATTACGTGCAGGTCCGGATTTGTCTGGAGATCAATAAAAATACGTCATGTCGTCCTAAAAAATTTACTGCTCTCAGATCCAAGTGCTCAGTACCGCTCAGTACTGAGCGTGGAACGGGACGGTTCTCCCGTCCGGTATCCGCACAGAATAATCTCCCATAAGCTAGACGTAAAGGAGAAGCCTATAAACAAATCCTCTGGTACTTGGCGTGGAAGAGAATAGCAGAACTTCATTCCGAAAAAGGCGTTGGGCCACCTGAAGTGGTTGCTTGACACAACTCTCCTTGGCCTATTGGTTGAGAGCTTAGGCTTCCAACTAAGAGGTCCAGGGTTCTAGTCTATATGTATGCGTTGTGTGTGTGAGTTTGCCTTAAATGGCCTAAATGTCCTAAAAAAAAAAGTGGTTGCTTGCAAGTTACTATTTTAGAGCTAGATTCCAGATTTCTGAAGTCCATCTACTAATTTAGTTAGGAAAATCAGAATCCAACCTTGCTAACTTTCACAAATAAGTACTTCAAGTGTGGAATGTTTTTTTTTTTTTTTTAAAATCAGACTTGCCATGTTAGCTTCAGTCCATACTCCATAGTAATAGCTTGATCGATATAGTGATGTAGAAACATCTTAGCTTTTATTATGCTTAATGACTAGTTTACCTTTCATACTCTAGATAGTTCTATTTACTCTTTAAATAGTTGGCTAATGTAAAGGATTGAGCTCATTGAATGAAATATTATACTCTTTGAAGCCTTAGAGCTTGTGTTCTTCTTCTTCCCTGGATTGGGATCGAAATCCTTCTTGCAGGTCGAGTCTTCCAACAATCCACTACATCATATAATCATAAAAAATTAATTATGACGAGTCATTAATCAACAAATTTCTCTTATTTCTACTATTTATATAATCCATCATCACCATCCTCTAATTTCTCGCATTGGCTATTGCTTCTGATTTACGGATAAGTAGTGTTGTGTCAATCATTTGCATTCAAACCTTTTCCCAATCTCCAAAAAAGCAAATCATCAACTTTGCCTAATTAATGCTACTCTATTCAGCACAGTGAATTATTATATTGCATTTGATAAGTTTGAAGAATATTTAATTAACGAAATAATTGAAAATTTAGATTGATATTTATAGGGTTTTGCATTCTGTTTTCAGGATCTACGAGAAAGAAGTAGCTTGTTGATTAACTATTCAAGATCTAATCTGAGTTTATATATAGGTATTCTTCTTTTAATTTTTTGTACAGCCATGACTAGCTTTTGTTATGTTTAACTCTGCTCTCTGCTATGTAGACATGTATTATAGTATTACCACTTGTCATCAAAAAAAATTTCTTGATCGAGCACGAATCTCGAGGTAAGTTTTTATAGGAAACTTTCAAAGTTGAATTTGGGACCATTCAAAGTCCAATTTTAGTAAACTTATAGTTGAGCTACATCTCGAAAAGGTGAACCCAATGCCACAAAATTCAATCAGGTACGAGCCCAAATGGGTCCAAATCAAGGGCCCCAAACACGTTTGAAAGGATCAAAGCATAAATTGGATGACCAAATGATTTTTAAATTTGACATTCTTATAGATGAATCGAGTAACTTGAGGAGAAGAATCCAATGAGCCCAAGATTGTCAAATTTTGACATCATTAAGACACTTAAATAATCAATAAACGGTCTATGATCAAAGGAATCAATATTAGATGTCCATTTAAAACACTTCTAATGTGGCCTTGACCTTTTTCTTATTTACTGGCTATACTACTCTAAAAAAATTATAAATAGACCCCATCATTTCTCATGCAAGTGATTAAAGTAAGGAAGAGAGAGAAACTAGAATTCATTTGCCACCATACTCCTCGACCACCTTCGGAACACCAACCGCCGTCGGACTATCATCGGACTTCTGCTCGGCACTTTCACGAGATTTTCGCCCCGCCACCAATCATCGTCAAACTTCTACTATCCACCAATTGTCACCAAACTTACGCCCTACTACCAATTGGCACCAGATTTCCTCCCAGCCACTAAACGTCATCAAATTACAGTCCTTTCGACCATTTTCACCTTCCAACCTCCATTGCCCATCGACTACAGCCCTTCTGACCAATGTCGCACGACTATATTCTTTCTGACCTCCATCGACTGCCAACTACAGTCTTTTCAGCCTTCGTTGTCCACGAGCCACAATCTTTCTGACTACCTTTGCCCGCTGACTACAATCTTTCCGATCTCCATCGCTCGTCAATTATGGTTCTTCCAACCACCATCATCCGACTACGATCTTTCCAACCTGTGTCGCTTTCCAACCACGGTCTTTCCAACCACCGTCGCCTGCCGATGGTTTTTTCAACATCCATTAATCACTGACTCTGATCTTTCTAGCATCTGTCGTCTGCTGACTAAGGTCCTTCTGATCATCGTCACCCAACTATAGTCCTTTCTACCATCGTCATCCCACTATTGTCCTTCTGACCACCATTAATCACCTGACTATGATATTTCCAACCTCCATAGCCCGCCAACTATGGTCATTCTGACCACTGTCATCTAACTACGATCGTTCCAACCTTGATTGCCCACCAACTAAGATCCTTCCGACCACCGTCACCTGACTATGATCTTTTTGACCTCCATCACCCACCAACTACGGTCCTTCCAATTACTGTTGCCTGATTACGATATTTCCAACCTTCGTTGACCGACTACGTTCCTTCCGACCATCATCGAATGATTGCAGTCCTTCCAACTTACACTGTTTGACGACTATGATCATGCCGATCAAATGAATATGTCAACACTGATTCATCCATCTCCCACTATGTAATGCACTCTATATGATGTATATTTATTACATCAAGCAAATGCCTCCCCCCCCCATGGAAATACCTCATTCATAATCGACTTTAAATTATGGGGCTGGTTGCAACTAGACCCATCGAAGAAATAGTTACTCCGCAAAATGCCTCCTCTTTGGAGGTGGCAGCCAGAATAATCCACATCATGCTACATAATTTAAGCCATATTTAAATTATTATACTACTTATTACGTGATTTGGCTCAACCCCTATTTAACCTTTGAATCTTGAATCTCTGTTTCTTCATGTTTAATTTCTGGTTTATTTTCAAAATCTTGCTAAACATGACTTGGGAATTAGAACACTGTAAAAGCTGCTTAAAAAAGATTTTATTTGAACTCCATAAGTGAGTTTCCTCTATTTAAGCTTGACTTTTACTAACATTATATGAACAAATTACTTTAACACAAATTTGGTTGTTTTCTAGCACTTCTAGCTTCACCACGATTTCATCAACATCTCCTATTCTCTTTGCATGCAACACCACAAGATAACACTCTTGCTTGAAAACTACATACTGCTCCAAAATTGGGTAACAAGCCTCAAGGCCATCCGTCCAGGTGTACTGCATTAAAAAAGGGTGAAAGGTGGATGGGTATATATGGATGGTTATGACATCCCGAAAGTCATCATGAATGTGCATGGGTGGGCAAAACTCACCCATGCAGAGCGTGGATACCCAACCACAAACCCATGTGGGGCTTTGCAACTTTCTCATTGCTTTCTAAATTACTTTCCAAAGCAACTTTTTAGCGCAAAAGTTTTTAATTCAAGAAAATTTTAACTAAAAAATTGTTTTAGAAAGCATTAAGAAAGTTGTCCCAAACGAAGTCTTAACAAGAACTTATGCATTTGTAGTACATGGAAACTACTTACCAACAACATAAGCAAAATGAGCGAGGCGGCCAACTTTTTGAACTTTAGAGTATATATATAAATAGTGATGAATATGAGATAATTAGCCATTATTGAAGATAAATGATAAGTGCAACAGTTGGTATTAATTAACATAAAAATGTGAAGATTGAGGCGCACACTGAATAAGATAGGAAAAAATTATTATGTGCCAGTCCGGATTTGTCCGGAGACTAATAAAAATGCGCCACATCACCTCCAAAAATATGCCGCGCTCGGTACCGAGCACTCGGTATTGAGCACGAAAACGGATAGTTCTCCCGTCCGGTGTCCGCACATAATAATCTCCCATAAGCTAGACGGAAAGGAGAAGCCTATAAACAAATCCTCTGGTACTTGGCGTGGAAGAGAATAGCAGAACTTCATTCCAAAAAAGGCGTTGGGCCACCTGAAGTGGTTGCTTGCAAGTTACTATTTTAGAGCTAGATTCCAGATTTCTGAAGTCCATCTACTAATTTAGTTAGGAATATTAGAATCCAACCATGCTAAGTTTCACAAATAAGAACTTCAAGTGTGGATTTTTTTTTTTTTTTTTAAATATCAGACTTGCCGTGTTAGCTTCAGTCCATAGTAATAACTTGATCGATAGAATAATCTCTATTAGAAAACCTTTTGTATCATGATACACTCTTAAAAAATTAGTTAAGATGAGTCTTTGTACAAGCTAAGATGTTAAACTTTATTTTTCTCTATGGCCACGAATATTCCAGGACACAACAGTATGCGCATGTACGTGTTGTTGGCTTAATCAAATATAATGTTACTAATTGAGACAACAAGAAATACATAGATAAAATAAATTAAAAACATTTTATATGAATTTTCTTAAGATTTTTATTGGGAAAAATACAAAAGATTCATGCTCCATTTTAATTTATATTTGTATTAATAGTGCATGCAAGATAAAATGGCCTTATCATATAACAAAATCAATTATTTTCCTTAATTTTCAGGACACTACAATGGCCTTATCATACTTGTACATAAAATGTAAGAAGAAAATTGGTTCAAAAAAATAAATATATTTGTTGTTGTTCTAAACCTCACATTTTTCATTCCAAAATCCATGGAAGCCAAAAGGGAAGGTGAGATGTTTTGGCACTTCTAGCTTTACTTCTATAGCATCATCATGTCCTATTCTCTTTGCATCCAACACCACAAGGTAACACTTCTGCTTGAAAACTGCATACTGCTTACCTTCTGCTTGAAAACTGCATACTGCTTCAAAAAAGATAACATATATGAGCAAAAATTATCACAAGCATTGAAAGAAAAATATTTTTTGTTCTTCTAAATATGTGGCAATGATATGAAGTTATTTTACCTCTATAACAACAATATAGCCATCTTCCTCACCCTTGGCATTTTTGGAGATAAACATGGGCTCTCCTATGAACTTTCGACTCTCAGTACACCATGACTTTGTTATACCATTAGAAAAATCAAACTTGACCACAGTATCAAAAGGAAAATGTGGCAAAAATTCTCGGGAGCCAGAAGTCGAGCTAGCGTACATAAACCTATTAGCTTTTCCAGAGTTGGTGGGATTGATGACCGGAAAATCAACAAGATTTTTCCACTGGGTCGAGGAATCAACAATGGAGCACAAGAGACATGATCCTTCAGCATCTAATTCTATTGATATCTATGAAAATGGGTAAACATTAATCATAATCAATCATAATTTGTTATTGATTATACTAGTTTGAATCACTTAAATATCTAATTTACCTTAACTAGATGGGGCAGAAGTTGTTGTTCTACATTCATGAAAGAAGGATCCAATTTTGAACTTTGTGAGTCATATCCTACAAGGAAAAAAAGTATTTATCACCTAGAAATCAACATTGGTTGCATATGAAAAGTCCTCATTTTTAGTAATTTGGTTTACCAAACAATTTCTTCTGGTTGAACCATTGGTATGAGCAAACAGAAGCTTGAATTTTAATCTTTGTTTTGCCATTGCCATCCTTTTCTTCATAGGCATTGCCAACATGACATGTCCATAGTTGAGAAGGAGCTTCAATTGGAATTCTCCAATCCCTGGATATTGTGTTGTTGCTGAATCTTGGAAGGAGATAGATTGGGGTTGTGGGCTGACTGGGATTCAAAGAAATAGCTGATATGATTGGTGCTAAGCCAGATATGGCAAGAAATGTCCCTGTGTTCCAAGTAGTTGAATTTTCATTTCAAAGGTTGATTTGATACTATGTTGCACCGATACGGATACGACGACACGGATATGACACGATACGGATACGTGACACATCAATTCTTAAAAATACAGGATACAGGTACGGAGCGGACACATCATTATAATTTATAAATCATACATAAAAATTAAGAAAGCAATCAAACCATAATATTTGAAATTACCAAAAAAAATGAAAGCAACATCATTTGTAGCCTTGTATAGCTTATAATATCAAAATAAAAGTAAGCATTAAATGTTTAGTACAACAACAAAAGCATAAACATAAATCTTCTAGCACTTGAAGTTTCAACTATTCAATAGAATGAATGATATGATTATCTTCTTCAGTGGTTTATCTTTGAACTTCTATATCATATTCAATAAATATCATAACTTCTAATTCAAGCTCATCAAGTGAAAGATTAGCAATTTCTAATTTTTCCCATATCATCAAGAGACTCAAATCGATCTCGAAAATGAGAGAACCTCGCTCACAGCCGCGGAAGTAAATACGACGCGTCTTTTTTTCATATTTCTTTCTTGTTTTTCAAAGGACACGCATATCGGTTATGCGTGTCCTTTTGAAATTAAATAGTATTTTAATTGGATGCGGCTTTGCCGTATCCGATCGGAAGTGTATTCGTGTATCGGTGTATCCGATACATCACACCTTCACAAATAGATGTATCGGTGCAACATAGGATTTTGATATCATCAAACTAAATGCATAATAAAAATGGCTAAATGGAATGAAGATTTAAACCTAAGATATTTGTCTTAATGCGGTTGCCCATTATGATATAATAAGAATCGGTGAAGGCCCAATCATGGATCATTAGTTGGTCTGAAATGAGATATTTCTTTTTTTGCATCAACTCAAAATTTTTGTCAAATTCTGCAGCCAAGAAACAGACAAAAAATTAACTTTTTGTCAACAACTACCTAATCATTTCATAATTACATTATACAACTCTTACATGATTTGAGGGAAAAAAATATAAAGCAGAAAGATGTACCATAAAAAGTGAAGTTAGTTTCAGGTAGAATAATGTCTTCAACGTTGCATGAAAGAATAAGTAGCCTATTCCTCTGAGCATCAATTTTGTAATGTGACATAGTTCTCTTTGGAGGTTTCCCTAACAATTCTGTACAAAAAAATATCCCATATAAAATCATAGGCTAAACATTTAAAATTAATATTAAATTTAGGCTTCATTTGGTACGATTTTATTATTGCTTCTTAAAACAATTTTTTAGTTTAAAAATTAAAATTTTATATTAAAAAATTACTTTAAAAAGCAATAACAAAACCGTCACAAACGAAACCTTAGGCAACCAACATCTCAAATGGCAATATCTATCATACTTTTATGTTTCTTCGCTAAGAAACATTAGCTTTGTAGCATGAACCAGAGCTTATGAGGTTTTGTTTGGGATAGTTTTTTATCGCTTTTTTTTTTACTAATTTATATAAAAAGCTGTCAAATATTGATGTATTTGTAGTACAAGTATACTACTCATCCGCAATATAATCAAAACGTTTAAAGTTTTCAGGGGGTGTAAATTTATAAGTAATTGTTGGTGTATATGTCGGGGGTCCAAGGGGGCAGCGCCTCCTGCGCAGGGTTCAACCTACCCCCCAGTATTTAATTATATTGGGGGAAATTGCCTAAAGACCATAGTATTTTAATATTTTTAGGGGGGTGGTAATTGCCTAAAAACCCTTGTAATAAATACTAAAAAATAAATTAGAGGACAAATTATCTAAATAATAGTATAATGAAAAAAAAAATTAGAGGAGGCAATTGCCTCCCTAGCCTCCAAAGGGTTCCGCCCATGCCTGCAAGAAGAAAATAGCTTAACAAACTTCATAGGATTTGTTTGGGATGGTTTTTTTGTGACTTCTTAAAACAATCTTTTAGTATAAAATTAAAATTTTTATGCTAAAAAACGGCTTTGAATGAGTCGAATGCTAGGCCCAATTGAAGTCTGTGGCTGGGTTTCTTGGAAGTTATTTTAGTAATAGTTTTTATTATTATTATTCCAGAATACTTGCCATGAATCAAGAGCTTAGTGATTCCGGCGGCTAGGTTTAGTACTCCGCCGCCGCCGCCTCTCCTTTGTCGTCCCTCTGCTGCCGTGATAAAATCAGCTGGGCCAACGGTCGCCAACGACTTTGGCTCTAACTCATAGGGATAACCTCCCTCCCAGAGACAGAACAACCGCCCAGCCCATGTCAACACGGTGGTATTCGCCACGTTCTTTATACAGGTCCAACTCGGTGCTCTCCAACCTGATTTCAACCTGGAAAAAATCCCCGATCGTCGGAACCGCCATTCCCCTGTTTTTGCCTCCCTCTCCTCCTTCGCCGCCTCTGTTTCCACATACCTCGCCGAATACATCACCACGCCTCCACCAATGAAGCGAAAGGCGCGGAGGTATCCATGGCCGTCGAGAGGGTTGACGGTGGATCCGTGGTCATCGGAAATCATGCCAGGGCCAATGAGGTAGTATGTTCCGAGGGGGAAGTCGGCAGGGAGGCTGCCTTTGGTGGCGACGAGGGGGAGGGGATCGACGGACTCGGCGGGTTGGGAGGAGAAGAGGCGCTGGTAATCTTCCAAGGCGGTGATGGCGGCAGCGGCTGTGGCAGAGGAGGAGGAGGAGAATGAAGAGTCGGGAAGGTTGGAAGGAATGGGGATGTTGGAGGAGGCGGAGGGGGAGGGGATGCAGCGGTAGCAAGAAGGGGTGGTCGTGGTAGAGAAAAAGAAGAGCTTTGATGTTTTCGTGGGTTGATTGAGAGGTTGGGAGAAGAAGAGAAGACGGTGGTGGAAGGCGGCTTGCATCTTTATGAGTTGAGGCAGAAATAAGGAGATTTTACCGTTGGATTTTGTACTTATTTGAAAATTAGCTAGCTTGGTTATATAGAAGCTGGTGGGTGGGTGGTTGGATTAGAGGTGTTAAAATCGGTCAACGGGTCGGGTTTGAGTTCAATTAGAATTGACTTGGGTCTAAAGCTCAGTTTTACAATCAGTTAAGAAATTCTAACCCGAACATGACCCGTGTTGAGTTATCGGATTGACTTGACCTGACACACAAACCCACAACATAGCAGGTGCGGAAGTGGTGCCAACGAGTGCTGGAGGACAGAGGCAGGGTCGAGCCGCGAATGCATCGGTGCGCTTGTGCGGGTGCAGTTGACTTCTGCTAGGTGAGCATGGGACCGCGGTTCGGAAGTGAGGCAAGGCGCGAGTGAAGCTCTTGTAGGAGGCCAAAGGAGGGATCAACTAGTCGAACCGTGAGCGCGGTGAGGCAGGTATAGGGCTGGACTGGCTGGTAGCGGGCGCGAGAGTAACTAGGCAAGGGTAGCGACTCACGAGGCAGGCACGAGTGCGCCTGCGCGGTGCGGAATGTAAGTCCGTGGCGAGATCCTGGATCCACTCATGATGCGGGGATCCGGGTCAACTTCATTTTTCAGGTCAACCCCGAATCCGACCTAATTTTTAGACGAATAAAAAATTCGAACTCAAACCCTGCCCATTTTACAAACGGTTTAACCAGAACTCAAATTTTTTTTTTTTTTGTCAAATCTCGATCGGGTTTCAGGTTGTGTCAAATTTTTACACCCTTAAGGTTTGATTTATGAAGTTGGTCATTTGATTATTTGAATTGAATTGAAAAATAAAAATAAAAATTATATAATAATATAATAAATTTAGTTTTCCTATTAAGAAATAATGATAACATTACAAATTATATAATAATATCCCATTAAAAAATTGAGTTAGCATGCATTTAAACTTCTTAAATTTATCTCTCTCACTTATTTTAATGTAAATTGACTTTGTCAAGAACAAGGCTTTGAGTTTGTATTACTTGCTCGGTCTTTGCTCCATCATGATAACGCTTAAAATCCATGGCTTTGATAATGATAAGTTAACTTTAATTTTGATGTAATCTTACAACTGATATATTATTAATATATTATATGTTCATTTTAAAATAAATCTTGAAATTTTAAATATGATTATTAAACATGTAGCTCATATGTGTATGCACTTGGCTATCTAAGGTTTTGTTTGGGACGATTTTTTTTATTGCTTCTTAAAGCCTCTTTCTAATACAAAAGTTAAAATTTTTATACTCAAAAAACTGTTTCAAGTGTAGTCGATTATCAATGAAGGCCCTCCTGGGAGAAGGCCTAAGCTGACGTACATCTTAATGGAGTACATTAATGAGTAAATACAAAGAGCTTACTCATCTAGGTATTCGTTTGTTAGAAGACTACATCGCGGGCACCGTAGGTCAGGAGGATCTAGCAACTGGCGACGGAGGATCTAGTCGCGGCGACGTAAGTCAGGAGACGTAGCGGCGGGCGACGGAGTGTCGGAAATGACTATAGTCGGCAGGTCGACATAAGTGCAGGAGGACGTATTCAACGGCGACGGTATTGTCGAAAGACTGTATCAGGGGCGCGCGTAAGTCAGAGGACTGTAGTCGGGCTGGCCACGGGTCGGAAAGAACTGTAGCTGAATGACTGAAGATCAGTAGGATAGGTCCAGGTAGACAGTCCAGCAATGGAAAGAAATCTCTTCGCATAGACGTCCAACGAAGTCCGATAC